>NC_073745.1:273706399-274006399 GCF_029784135.1 Toxorhynchites rutilus septentrionalis
AAGTGAGAGAGAGAGAGAAAGTGAGAGAGACAGAGAGAGAGAAAGTGAGAGAGACAGAGAGAGAGAAAGTGAGAGAGACAGAGAGAGAGAGAGAGAGAGAAAGCGAGAGAGACAGAGAGAGAGAAAGCGAGAGAGACAGAGAGAGAGAAAGTGAGAGAGACAGAGAGAGAGAGAAAGTGAGAGAGAGACAAACTGAGTGATAGATAGAGAAAGAGATAGAATGCAAGAGAGAGAGAAAAATTTCTCGTTTTCATATATTTCTCCCTTTACTCCCTCTATTTTTTAGAATACATCCTTTATAAATATTCTTCTCTTGTACCCTTTCATGCCTCATTATTACCATTCTTCGACCCTTTTCATTCCCCTTCATTTTCATTCCATTTTGCTTAATTTTTTCTATCCTATATGTTTTGATTTTCATCCTTCTGAAAGTTTGATTTTGTCAATCGCTTTTTATTCTTTCTTATATCTTATTTTTTTCGTCCTCTTTAATGTTCTTTTTTATCGCTCTTCATGAATCATTCTCTTTATCTTTTTTGTCACTTCCCTTTAACAATATGAAGTTCATTTTATATTAATGAAATGTTAGAATAATTAGTTTCTAGTTTTTCTAAGATTTGATTTCTCTCGTTTTATTTCCATTTGCTTCTAATTCTTGAGTGTTGTTTCGATCTGATGAAATCCCTCATCACTTCACTTAGCTCATGCATTTGTATTGATACCATATCTCGATTTCCTTGTATATGAATGTTGAGACTTGCGACCATTTATTAACGGGAAACGTTAATTCATCATTTCATCATTTTTACCACAGAACAATTCTAAATGAAATCTATAAATGACAAAATATTAGCATTTTTGATTCGAATGAAAGATTGAATTCGATTTGGATTGGAGGAAATATGAATTTTCCACAGTAATTGGGAATTTTTTGATTCAAGTTAAACTTTCCAATTTGGCGTGTCGAGAAATCTTTGATGAATTATATCTCAAAAACTATGAGCCGAAATAGTGTCTTAGAAAGAGTTATGGAGCATCTATGTTCAAACGTGGAAAGAATATACACTGAGAAAAAACTAGTGTTTTTATGAGCTTTTCACGATTCATAGTTTGTGGCTGAATTTGATTGTTAACATATAAAAATTCTATGTTTCGAAAATTCATAAAATTTCGATGTTTTATAAAGTTCGTCAAAAAAAAGTTTTACCATCTCATTTTTTTAATTTTCTACACAACTTCTAATTGAGGGGCTTAGAATGAAAGGGGTGTAAGCGATTTGATCGATTTCTCAACATCGACTCTCTCTTTTGGTCATAACTTAGCTACAAATTCATTCCCAGCTGTATTTGACAATCTTGAACAATTTTGAAGAAAGGTCAGAACCTCATCTATCGAATGGTATAGCAAATTCATATTGGAACGATTTTGCAGTCGAGTTATTAACTAAAGAAAAAGTTGATGAAGAGAAATCGATCAAGTCACTTACACCTCTTGCATTCTAAGTCCCTCAATTTATATAAAAAAAACCTATTTTAGATATTTTAAAATTAAAGCTGTTTTTCATACATAAAAAAGAGTACAATTTTTTTCACAGTGTATTTTTTTCACGTTTGAACATCAATACTCTATAACTCTTTCTAAGCCACTATTTCGGTACGACTCATTCATTTTGAGATATAAATTATCAAATATTTATCATACTAGAATCGATACGCCCTATTAAAAAGTTACACTTGAGTCAAAATATTCCCAATTGCTGTGGAAAACTGATATTTCTTCCAACTCAAACTTTAATTCGAATTAAAAATGCGTGTTTTTAAAATCTGCATTTTTAGGATGATTCCATTTGGAATTGCTCCACAGTGAAAAAATGTAATATGAAAAATATGTGAACTATTTTGTTTAATGAAAAAAAAATCCCTCATATAGTCCAGTTCTATCATAGAAGGCATTTATAATGCTATCTATACTGGAAATGACGCGATATTTAATTTTTCTATGCCTGCTCTGAATGTAAGGTTCTATACTTTAATCAAGCTGCATTTTTCTTTCTAGCTTAAGTATGTTAATGTCTTACACAATTGATATTTACTGTACTCGTTATGAAAATATAGAGGAACAGTGTGTGAAGTCGAAATTTTTTAGTGATATTAGAAATTATGTAGTTTTGTGAAAAATCAAAGCATGCAGATAGGATACATTATTGGAAAGCTTAAACTTTCAAGTAATTAAGTCAATAGTAAATCGAATTAACCTTTTAAACTAGCCTTTATTTGAAGCTTGTAGTGAATGATAAATAATGATAGCTTTGGAAATCGAACAACAGTTTTGAATTCTCGAATAAATTCTGTACAAGGTTAATTTCATATTGCTATTTTTTTTCAACGATCGATCAAATTTTTGAGTAAATTACAGGAGCACTTATTCGCAGAATGTACTAGATTACAAAATGCTATGCGTATCCTTGGAATGAATGATTTGTTTTCATGCGTGACCTTGTAGAGAATTTTTTGGAGCTCCCGAAAGCGCCTTTCAATTTGCGGTGCTATCATAACTTGGTTCTATATTTCGATTTTCCGACAGTAATTCCAGAGTTTAGGATTCCGAGATTTCAATTCAAATTGCGGATTTCAGAATTTTGAGTTTTCACAGTCTTAAAATTTTAAAGTTAAGGTTTTGAATTATTGCATTTTTATAGTTTAATTTTTTAGCGAACTAGATTTTTGAGATTTTAGATTTTCAGTGTATTTGTTGTGCAATCCCTCTGGCAGAAAATGTTATCTCAGTCGGAGAAACGGTTTCGCATAGCGAGATCTAGAAAATGTGTGTAAGCATCCGATAGCATCCATACATCATCAAAAAAACTTTTCTATTCATGTTGCAGGGTACGTATCCTCAGATTTGAAAAGGAACACGAAAACAATCATACATGACATTGTGCGAGCCGAGGTTCAGATATTTATGACTTATTCTCACTACTTCATCGTTTCAATTTCCTCCCAATCCAGCCAATGAATAGCATCACAATAATTCCCCCTCTGATTTTATTTTTTCCCCTCGAAAAAAAATCTGCAGAGAACATCCCAAAAGAATGAAAAATAAGAAAAAAAGCGTTTTTTCAGGAAAAAAAACTCACACTGAATTATTGCTTTCATTGTGTTTCGTTGCATTATACAATATAGGGCGGTTTACGTTCGCTTCCGTTTTTCCCTGCTGCTGCGTGTTTGGCTGCCGTCACGCCATCCCTGGCGATGGCATCGTCAGATCGGGAAGTGAATCAGGAACCACCCTCCCCACCACACGGCGTCCGCCACGGGTGGTTCGGAACAAGTGCTAGATGCCGCCGCCGTGTACCTCCCGTGGCGCTCGATGAACGCGCAAAAAAAACCTCAGCTCTCAACACCACGGCTTTTTTGTTTCTTATATATATATATATATATGTTGGGGAACAGAGCGAAAATTTCTCCCGTCATTTTACGATGGGTTAGCCAGAAAAAAAAAGTTTTCCTATATTTTCACGATAAACTTTCGCTGCGCCGGAAAGCCAGTTTGGGATGTAACGAACGCGAAAAGTCGAACCAATTTCCAATTGCAGTCCGAGCTGTGGGCCAGTGTTACAATCGACCCCAGCTTCACCTAGAAATCCGGAGAGCACACACAGCTTCGGAAGGCATGCCACACAAAAAGTGAATTTATGTTTCGACATGAAAGCGGGCGCCGGCAACGAGAAATGTGTGCGCGTGTACACAGGAGCACAGGAAATTATGCCGGAATCAGTTGTTCTATGTACGACGACAAAAAAAACGCTGTTTCTGTTTTCGGGAGTGTAAGAGAAGCTTCGAAACAAAAGTGCTGAAATAAATTTACTCTCTTAACTTTTCTTATAGTGAATGAGAAAAACACCAACAGAAAGTGGTTACGCTTTGTTGGGGGTGAAGTTAGAGTAAATTGCAGCGAGGGTGGAGGCGCACTTACATTCCATCGCATAACTGCACAAATACGAACAGTGGCTTATTGGTGTTCTATAAATTGAAAATTACGGGCCGAGTTTTAGATTGAATTTTCTACCTCGATGCATAATTTATATTTATTTATTTCGATGAGATTGCGTGCATTATTCATGAGGTGAATTCAACAGAACTAAATTGCGTTATAATTAAAAATCAACAGGGAAATCAGTGGGAACTAAAATAGTACCTGAATAGCCCAAAGGTTACAACCAACCGGAAAAACTGAGCTTCCATTGAACACCATAAGGATGACGGTACATTTGATGAAACATTAATTGAAGCTTCATGCGAAGTGACAGACCGCCAATGATCATCACTATTGCCCCCGCATTGGACCATCCCCCGCGCACAGTGCTCAAACCGTATTAAAAAGTCCGGATCCGAGTGTCGTTCGGATAGTAAACAGCGGATTTTACCAGCACGCATCGCATCTCGTTCGTCCCAAAGCGAGAGCGCGACGCTGGAATTAATTGATTTCCGTTTTGCAGCGAGTGATTCAATTTCGCAGAGCCTGAAATTGATTTTCGCTTTCGCTCCTCCAGCGCCGTCAGCATCAATCGAAGATTTTTTTTCGCAGTTTCCGAATCAGGGAGGCATATTTATTGGCGAGTTCTGCGTTTTTCTTTTTTGAAGCTGTAGGCCTCCCGCCTCCAACTCGCATTTTCAATTTTCATTCGATACTCGGCGAACTGATCGCTGCTGGTGCGTGAAAACGATAACACGTTGGCGTGGTTGGATTGAGGCTGAAAAAAAAATCTGTGAACACAATTTTCGGTCGGAAAATTGAAATATAATGAAAAAAAAATCAAATTCGTATGTAGGATGCCTTTTGAAGCGCGATGATGAAGGGTTCTTTGGATAACTTTTATTGGAGTTTTCGGAATTTAATTATGGATGACTGTTTCATACATTGATTTTATGTGTGCATAATGATTTTTTTTATTTTGTTTTTGATATATGACCCTACCGGTTACCATGCACAACGAGTAATGCTCCTCCAGAGAACCAGCTGAAACGCCATGCTGCTCCACCAAAAGCACTTTCAAACTTTGTTACATAATTTATGACACTCCCCCTCTTTTACTATGCGAACATTTACTATGCGAACATGCGAAATAATCACCAAACAAATATAAATCATTACTATCACACTGTGCGACCATCGAAAGGATCACCGACGTCTTGGTGATAAATCTTCGTCTTAGGAGATTGGAGATTATTTTTTTCTGTCAGCGTGAAAGTTTTTCCCCCTCAAGCGAAAACTCGCTACCATGTTTGTTGTTGTTTATCAAACAAATGTTAAAAGGGATTTGTTTGTTAAGATAGCTGTTCATCTAGTGATTATCATAGTTAGTTTAACTCCCAGATCGAATTTCAATTTCTTGTTTTTTCTCGATAAAAGTTACGAACGACTGGATAATATTTGGAATTGATCACCGGGTTAATGGCGTTCATTGAAGCGGATGAATTTATACTGTGGATATCATTATGATTGAATTATCTATTGTGTGATAAATATTTGCAATGAAATGTATTGTTCGTTTTTTTTAAATTTTTTTTCTAATTGCAATGGTAAAAAAATATTTGAAAAAAATTTGACGTCTTCGATAAAAGTTCATATTTGAATGAAACTTAATTTTCTAAAATATTTAATTTTTAAAAATCGCTAGAATAACGCTTTTGACAAAAATGAATTTTTAATTTTTGAAATATTTTTTTTTCGGTGTGATTAAAAAAATATATATTTTCAATGCACATCCAAACACTTTCATATATTTTATTCCTTGATTATTTTGTAGGTATCATAGTTTTTGAGTTAGAAATTTTTGTGAAAAATTAAGAAAACCAAGTTTGGCCTTTTTAAAGAGTTGTGTATTTTTTTTTTTTTTTTTGAAGATTTTAAGTATGAAAACCATGAAAAAAAACGTTTTTCTTTTGCTCTAACTTTCATAATTAAAAATCTACATTGAAATTAGATTTTTGATTTCTCATCTAATTTTCGTCAAACTATTTTTGACAACATGAAAATTAGCATTCCATCATATGTACGGGAAAAGGGGGGAATTTGGACCACCTAAGCAAATCGCCTAATATTTCCAAACCAATCAAAAATGTCACATTGTATACTGAGCTACACTTGTTTTCTCTCAATCAATAATGTTTAATAATTATATCAAGCTTCAAACTACCAAATATATCAAAAAATAAAAGAGATGGTGATTTTTGGACATTAAAATTTGATGCGAGGTGATTTGAACCGTATGTGGGGTGATTTGGTTCAGTATGTGTTTCATCGAAAAACACATACTTATGTTTATGTGAAGTATTTTGGGATAATGTTACAATTAGTAACAGTGTTTTGGGATCGATACCAGGTGTCTTGGCTAGATTCCAAACCAGAAAAATTGGATTGAAACCATCTCGAATTCTGCATGAATCTTTTCACTGTTGTTCGAGCATTTTCAAACACTTTCGTTGTTGATCTAAGAAAATCCGTTCTTGATGGCCTGAGTTGCTCTTTCGAGCTCCTCCTTCTTCCAACGTTGTCTGCCCATCCTCTTTTCGTAATTCCGTGACATCTGGAATCAATTGGATCAAAGAAAAGCCTCAAACCTGCAGGACCAACTCACCCCACAGAAACATGTCCATGTCACCCCACACAACATACAAAAATTAAAATTGAATTAATTTCATTTATTGTTATCAAACTTACAGTTTCGCTGCATCAAATTGTTCCTCTTCTGTAGACGAACAGAACTTTACTGCACAATACACGAAAAGTTTGTTTAATCAGCGGGAAAAACCTTAAAACCACGATTGGAAAACTCACATTTTTTGACAATCAAAGTGCTTGTTGTGTTCATCCTACCGTTTCCTTCCACCTGTCGAATTTTACCAAAGTTTTTTTACGTTAGTTACATACGGTTCAACGATAAAAGAAAATGACATTATCAAAAATTCAAGTTGAGCCGTACTTTTCGAGATAATGGGGTGGTCCAGATCACCCCGTATGTCCAACTCACCCCGTGTTACCCTACCAACTTTACCGAAGACAGTTTCCGTCTAGAGAATAACTGTCGAGCTCTAGATGAAACACTCCACCTAAAATCGTTCTATGGATCATTGCACATTGTTCGCGCGTCAATTTTTGGTTCGAAATTTTGAACAATTTGAAATCATAAATCATCCACTGTATTCACCTGATTCGGTACCCTATGCTCCGAACTCCGGGCCTTCCGAACTTTTTCAAGCGTTGAACGTTATTTCTCAAAATGAGATAGAGCACGCACTTGAATTGCTATCAAATCGATGTGAAGGAAACTACTTTGAGAAATTAAGTCAATACATTTTCAATACATTTGCGAGTATATCTTTATAAAGTTCATTTTCACTATAAGTTTCGACACTTCATTGACATACTCCTCTCCTTTTGACATAGGACTAAGTTTTTCAGTAAGGGTGTCAAATTTGAAAACATGTCACAGTTTTATGGGCCAGTGTTAACATTGCTAACTCTTGCTACTGCGAACGAATCTTCATGGTTTGCATACCAATAGAATTTAAAATTCTCTAAGATTTGTTTGATATGGTCTACATTACAATCTCTAGTATGCTTACCTACCCATGCCCGCAATAAAGAGCAAATATTGTAGCGATGATACCATAAACAACAAAGGAAATTAACAAGAAGAGAATATTTCCAACCTACGCTCTATTCTAGCACAGCTATTACGCTGTCACTAGGATATGAATAGTTCGTTGCGCTATCGCAAATGCTTAGTCTCTTTCAACACTCGAGGCAGCGAATAGCTTCGTTTACGTCGAGCTGCGAGTAGAGAAGTAACTCGCTGCCCTGCTTTTGGCATTGCAAACAACACTAAACGCCTGTATGGTTTATGATGTATAGGTGTATTTGCGTTACTATTCTTCTTGCTGACGTTGTCGACATTGCTGTTAGTGGTGTTTCCGTTACATTGGCTAATACGTTATCGTGAAGACTATTCATTCCCACTATGCTATGGTAAATCGTCATTTGTATCTGCTCACATGCGGATCGGTCTCGTTGTGATGCGAAAATTGATCGTTTTGACCGTGAATTTGAGAAAATTTCCCATATAAACGGCCATTCTTGTGATTTTTTTTTATCCCAACAGTTTATTTTATAAGGCTCATTTAGCAATTCAGCTGTAACAGAGTCGAATTCATTCGTGTACATTTTTTATCTTAAGATAACTTTTGTTGTATATTACACTGTTACCATTTTTAGGCGTAAGAGTATCGCTATCTATAAATATTTCTTTTATCTACTAAACAGTAGCCGTTTAGGCGTAAGAGAATTCCTATTCTATCGATGCACAACACATGTCGCCTTTTTCGGCGTAAGAATATTGCTATTGTTCGAATGTTCACAGTTGGGTTGTTCACAGCGGGACTGTTGATATGAGGCTTTAATTGTTGCGTTATTAATAGTGGCAACTACCGATGCAGCAGACCGAAAATGTGAACGGTAAGGGATTGGGATTACCGCCACATGATGATTGTTGCGTGGACATAGTAGTTAATAACACACAAAGATGGTCAGCTGAGGGACCCTGAGTTATGAGCTCATGATCGTTCGCTTAATAGCGGACACGCAACCAATTAGGCCACGAAGACCCCCCATTCTTGTGATGTATTGATGTTCGTCCCTTACCGTTCACATTCCTTATTTTTCACATTTTCGGTCGGTAATTGGAACTACATTGGCATTCTTGTGATGTTATTTTTTTTGTCGCTGCATCAGTGTAGGGAACTATAATGGGCGCTATAATGGATGCTTGTTTGGCGCTGGTTGGTTTTCGTTGCTCGAAAGTAGGAAGTTGAAAGCGGTCCTGGAAAAAATGTAGGATGATGCTTGTTTTTCTAGTAAGATATCGGCGGCATTTAGCGGAAAATTTTATGAATGCCGCATGCGAAATTCGTTTCATCTAGTCGCGTTCTCAAACCCATGCATATAGCATATGACTAAAATGAATCCATTGACGCATAAATAGACGAGCACTCTCCATCAGACCATCAGTTTGTTTGCGATAAAAAACATCAGGAGGGAATGTTTTCTGCTCGCTAGCTGGATCGAGAATATCATTTGAGATTGGGAGAGAAAAAGAGAAAAAAAAAAGAAAGACAGATAAAGGGACAGAAAGAAAGGGAGATAGAGAGATAGAGAGATAGAGAGGAAGAGAGAGAGAGAGAGAGAGAGAGAGGGAACAGAGAAAAAGGGAAGAGAGAGAGAGGGGGAACAGAGAAAAAAGGAAGAGAGAGAGAGGGGGAACAGAGAAAAAAGGAAGAGAGAGAGAGAGGGAACAGAGAAAAAAGGAAGAGAGAGAGGGAACAGAGAGAGAGAGAACAGAGAGAGAGAGAACAGAGAGAGAGAACAGAGAGAGAGAACAGAGAGAGAGAGAACAGAGAGAGAAGGAACAGAGAGAGAGAGAAGAGAGAGAGAGGGAAGAGAGAGGGATGGAGAGAAAGAGAGAGAGTGAAGGAGAGAGAGAGGGGAAGAGAGAGAAAGCTTGAGCTTGGGTAGACTGTATACTAGGGTGGCAGCGAAAATGGTCATGTCAAATTTCAAAAACCGACCATGTACATTTGGTTTATTGGCCCAAAAAAATGATCTGTGCAAAGTTTCAGCTCAATCGGACATGATTTGGGGGTTCCTCAAAGCGCTCAAAGTTTAGATTTTTTTATCCTCGAAAATCTTCCAAGAGTGAGTAAAGGAAATTTGGAAAATCGATTTTTTTTTTCGATGCCAAAATGACTTGAAAATGCATGAAACGTCAAGATCTGGTGTCATCTCGAAAAAATATTTTCGGCCGAAAATCGACCTTTTGGGACTTAGCCTGAGAGGCAATGAAGGAATGGAAAAAAAATTATCGAATTTAAAGAACGGACCATGTACATTTTGTTTATTGGCCCAAAAAATTACATTGATAATAACATTGCAAAATTTCAGCTCAATCGAACATGATTTAGGGGTGCCTAAAAGCTCTCAAAGTTTTGATTTTTTGATCCTCAAAAATATTCCAAGGAGGAGGGGGGAGTAAAGGAAATTTAAAAAATCGAATTTGTTTTTTCGATGCCAAATGACTCAAAAATGCAAAAACGTCGAGATATGGTGTTATCTTGAAAAACAATTTTTGGTCGGAAATCGACTTTTTGTGACTTAGCCTGAGTGGCCATAAAATCAAAACTTTGACTGCTTTGAGGCACCCCTAAATCATGTCCGATTGAGCTGAAACTTTGCACAGATCGATTTTTTGGGTACATGGTCGGTTTTTGAATTTCGACGTTGAAATTTTTCCCATACATCCATTGCCACCCTACTGTATACGTAGTTGTTCTCCAATGAGCACGGTGATTCGAACTTTAAATAGTCAATAACGACGCCGGCCACTTCCTTACTGTTACCAGGGGAAGGGAAGGAATACTAGTATGATATTTGCTGTCAGAAGGTCGCCTCTATAGCGTGGTTCCTAGGCGATTATCATGGAAGCGATAATTGTTAGTGGAGAGAGGTAAGAATTAGAATTCACTAACTGTCGCGAACAATCGACACGGAATTCGGGAAACGGGATTCCGAAAATCTTCCGTGTCACAACACTCGGTAGAGATTTTTTTAGGTAACCTGAAAAGGAAAACCTTTATAATAGTTGAACCGACTACATATTGAATTTTTATCGAGCGAGCGTTTTATCAAAGTCCAATCTTTGGGAAACCTGTGAAGGTAACCGCGAGAACTTCTCTATATTCCTCTATTAATCGCGCGTACGCTTTACAGCAATCTAATTGCGACGGCGGAATGTTAATTCTGGAGAACTCTTCGACCTAACCTAACGACCTATCGACCTAATATTTTAATGGTAATTGAGTAATCTTTTCGGATTATTAAAAAAAAACTAGTAGGACATTCGTTCGCATTCGTTCGACCACAACGTTTTTCAAATGATTAAAGGAGGTACTCTAGTGTAGAAGTAGAGGAATTTCGGACGTTTTTTCTAGCTCCATAAAAAACAATGTCCAACAATGAAATGATGGACAAAAATACATCCTGACCAACGCGTCCTATTTTACGCATATTTTTCCTATTGGACGCAAATCCATTGGATGTATTTCAAGTATCAAGTTTCGTGTATGGAGGACAAAGAAAGAGGAGAACTTAGCTCTTTATCGTCATTTCGCGAAAAGCACTGTAACAAACACGTACACATATATATATGCTTCTCGGACCACGAAACAGCACGACTCGCCTAATTGAAATTCAAAAGAGAATTTCAATAGAGAAAGAGAAAGAGAGTTTTGTGAAAAAACACAATAATGAATGGGTTCCGCATGAAATTTACATAAAAATATTCAAAATCAACGAGAATGTTTCTAAAATCTAGTTACTGGGTCGCACGTGAATTGAAAAACCGAGACATTGAACGTTAAAAAACGCAAAAAAACATGGATGAAGTCGAGGGAACCAGGACCATCGCAGCCAAAGCGAGATATAGTTATATATCAGAAAACAGGTGATTGTATTACTGGTCATGTCTACAGTCGAAAACTAATGCGATGGAAACGAGCTATTGGAAAAAAAAAACCGTCCAGAATGGTTGAACAGGCACAACAAATTATTAATTTTTCAACATGACAACGCCATACCAAACCTATTTGAAGGATAGGACTGGAAGGACTTACCGCACCTGCCCTAATCACTAAACATATCTCCTTCAGACTTGTTCCGGTCATAAATTGGGTTGCTGGACCGCTTAAAAGAAGGGGACTTATTTAGACAGGGAATTCGCAAATCGCTCGAAAGGTGGACGGAGGACGGAGCTGCAGATGGAATACACTTTAAGCAACATTCCTATGTAAAATGTATTTAGAATAAACATTTTCAAAGCACAGATTTTCTTCGAATTGGTCAAAGGGCTTAAGAAAATATTAGCAACGTTTTTTGGGAACACATTTCGCCACAACTAGCTTCAGATCATGTTTTTACGTCATTCTTCGTAGTCACAAGTTTGACAAAGCGAAACCAGTTCTAGTTTGAAAAGAATACTTCGAAAGAAACCTGCAAACAAATGACTCCAACCCGAGTAACGACTCCACGACACCGTGCGAATTTAAATATTTACAAACAAACTCGGTGCAGCAGCGCGGCTCGAGTGCAGTTATAAAAAAAAGAACGTTGTTAAAAATTTATGAATATTTGATGACAGCATCAGGTCATTAAGTGTCGCTGCATTCCAGCGGCACGGCGCTGTGCACTTTGTTTTGTATCTCCGGTTTCCTCTAGTGACCTCATTTTTTTTTTGTTTTTGTGCTCTTCCGAGTGCCAGGTACTCCGATGCTTTTGGTAGTCCCGCCGCCTCACTCTTCCTCTGTCTTCCGATCCCGGTTGTTGTTGCTGTTGGGCGAAGCGTGGAATGTGCAATATTATGCAAATTGCTACCGAAACAGCAGCAGCAGCAGAGTACTCTCGGCAATTGGGCATAAAATGCAGGAATTTGTCCAGAGCGAGAGAATAAGCACACATAAAGTGGTTGGAAAACGCCACCGCTGCCGCCGCTTTCAGCAACACTTCTGGAATTTGCACGTATGTACGATTTTAATGTTTAATGTGAGCGCATCAATGCGCAGCACCGGAGGATGCGAAATGATGCGGAAAGGAATGCGCGCGGTGGGACATAAAACGCAATTTTAATTGTCCGAGTGCTTCTTCTGGTGCTTATTGCTGCTGCTGCTGGTGTTGCCACACGCGGTGGTGGAGTGATTTATGGCAAAATCGATGGTAATCAACTGACACAATATTAATCCACACCGGTAAATCATGTCGGCTTTGTGGATGCGAGCCTTTCAGCGACTTTGGTTTTTTGAATAATAGTTTCCGGATGCAGGTTGCAAATGATTGAAATAAACGTAATAATATTAAAATATATAACATTCTCACGGCATTGCGCCCGTCTTGAAGTGGGTCATCATTTGCTGCGGACAAATCGTCGCCTGGCGCCAGCTACAAGAATTTACAACCTACAGAAGACGGAAACACATATCCCATAACACAGCGGCGAGTGTCGCCCGGATCGGACATTCCGACCACATTTACCCCCCTATTGAAACAATGTGATCAAAGCGAGATGCAAAATCACATTCTGTCTTTTCTTAATGCAATATTAAAATGGATTGTTGCACCAGTTGTGGACATTGAGTATCACTACTGGTCAGCGGGAAGCTAACGGAGCCCCACATTTGGTGGGGAGAGAGGGGAACTGTGGGGCCGTGATTTGCATACATAAATGATGTAATATATTGGCCAAGGTTTGCCCGTAAGACTTTGTATGCAAATCAAAGGTCGACCACTTATTTGATTGCATATCGGTATTATTAATACGGGAAGGGGTTGGCTGTGGCGTGAAAGCAATGTTGGAACGCATTGCATATTATTCCGCTAGAGAGAGGTCGTTTGCTATTATGAAATGATTGCTATGTAATTCCGTTCTGTAATGAATATAGGCGGTGGTGGGAACTGTAGAACATGGGCGGCTATATCGGCCATATAAACTATGGAACAACGGTTTCGCATTGAGTACAATATGCCTAGAATTCGCAAGATATCGATGCAACGATCCAGAGGTGATTCAGTAAATATCGTAGAGACAATGTTATATTATGTTAGGACGAGCTATTTGTCAGAATCCCTTCGTGAGAGAATATTCATTTGTGAGTATATTTGAAGGTTACCTGTAGCAATAATTATTGTCTTAGATGCATTTTTTTCCGCATTGATATAAAATGAGCAGGCAGATAATCTTGTTTTCTCAAAATGTAACATCGATCCTATTCGACATAATCCATTTAGGCATATACGTGGATCAACCATTTTACATCAAGAGGGAAATAAGCGCCTACGGGATAATGCTGTAAAATCTTCTTTCATTCCAATCATAAAATATTCTCGTTCCAAACTTTTAAGTTCAGTGAAATTTATCACGAAGTATGAACTGGGACAGATATTTTTCAGAAATATAAAACGAATTGGTTGATGAGTTGATGGACAGACAAGCCCCCCCCCCCCTTAAAGAGGGTGGAGTGTCTAGTGGAGTGTCTAGCTTCCATAGAAACATTTATTACACCTTAAAACTTTCACATGCCAAATTTCGTTCCATTTGCTTGATTAATTCTCGAGTTATGCAGAAATTTGTGTTTCATTTCACCACCATAGAAACAATTATTATACCCTAAAATTTCCACATGCCAAATATTATTCCATTTGCTTGATTAATTCTCGAGTTATGCAGAAATTTGTGTTTCATTTGTATGGCAGCCCCCCCCTTAAAGAGGGGGGTGGAGTGTCCAGCCACCGTAAAAACATTTATTGCACCCTAAAACCTCCACATGCCAAATTTGATATCGTTTGCTAGTTCAATTATCGAGTAATGAAGAAATTTGTGTTTCATTTGTATGACAGCCCCCCCCCCCCTTAGAGAGGGGGGAGGGGACTGGAAATATCATAAGAACCTTCAACGACCCCAAAAACCCCTACATACTAATTTTCATGTCGATCGGTTCAGTAGTTTCCGAGTCCATAAGAATCAGACAGACGGAAATCCATTTTTATATATATAGATTTTTGGGATAAAATCAATAAAAATTATATGGAAGCCACTAACTTTTATGTTTTTGAATTTCAAAATGTTACTTAAATCCACCAATTTAGACGTTTCACAACTGTGTCCTGTATGAACAATTCTCATCTTTAAGACAGAATCGTCTTACGTAGCGTACTTTGAGGCCAGTTTGAGGCAAACAGAGCCCAAATAAAAAAAGTTCTGTAACTCTGTCATTGTAGAAATTTGACCATATGCGTGAAAGAGTTTTTTTTATCGTACATTTATTTGTTTAATATGAAAAAGATGTTTTCTGACTTTAACCGTTTGAGTGCGGAGAAAATTTTGTGAGCATATGCCAAAAATGCGGATGAGTTTGGGTATAGTTGAAAGAATACTAAAGAACGCAGATAACTGATTACACAAAAATTGTATTAATGAAAAAAACACAAAAAGTGGGCTTTATAAAATTTATTAACATTAACTCCCTTATTTGTATGAATATTTTTTTTTTAAATAATGAGAATATTATATTTACGCAAAACGCGTGAAGTCCTCTTTTACAAATATCCCCAAAAGACGAAAATCTACGTTAAAAGGTGCCAAGTCAAAAATATTCACATCAAACAAGAAGAGCGCTGTTGCGCTCCCCGCACTTTTGACATATAACGAGAGGAGCGCTATCGCGCTCCCCCGTTTTCAAAGAGTTAAGGAGATGAATTAATTCTTCTTTTACATTCAGAAAAACACGAAAAATATTTGTGTAAAAAATAAATAAAAACATTTCGTTGACTCAATTATATACAATGAAAAGAAATCGGAGACTGTATATAATAGAGTCCGCCCTGTATATGGCATTTTTACAGAACATTTATGGAACATGTAAATCGCAAAAAATTATACATGAAATGTTACGAGTGAAACATTAGTAATATTTTTGCAAAGAGACCAAACACAAAAACTCTTTTGTGGCAGCAATGTCATTTTTACGACATATTTTTAAAAAAAACGAATTTAAAAAAAATACTTTTTTTAAGAACAATTAATTTTAATTTTTGAAACATTTTTTTCAGTGTTTTTTTTTTTAATCGGTGATATTTTATTGATTATTTGATTATTCCATTACCATCCTTTTTTGGGGTTTATAGTTTTTGAGTGAGGATTTTTTGTAAAAAAAAGTTAGAGAAAAAACTCAAAATTACAAAAAATTCCTACTGAGTTTCTAGCTATAAGACCTTGAAAGTTTTTATCAAAGAATAAAATGTTTGGATTTTCTAATGTTTTTTTTTTCAAAAAAGAAAATTTGAGAATTTTTTTTTATTTTACAAATACTTTTTTTTCAGTGTTTTTTTTACTTAAAAGAATGTTTGACATTTTTTTATAATTTCAATTTAGCAAATTTCCTGCATTTCAATCTTTGACGAACATTTTATAAAGCTTGTAGTTTTTGGTCAAACATTCTAGTAAAAAAATTCAAGAAAAAACTCTGGCAAAGTTGTTCAAGTGGCCAATGTTTTTGCACCCACAAAATTTCATTGCAATCTGAGATGGCACTGCCAATGGCCAGTCGAGTTGGCGTGTCTTGTCAAGTATACCTAATTTAGAAAATTCTTTACTTTTGAACCACTGAATCGATTTCCGACCGCTTACCAGCAAATATATGGTATTTCAGTACTCTTTCTGAACAAAATACTGAATTACACGTCAAGTATCTAATATTAGATGAATTCCCGACAAATCATTTCGTTAGTTTCCGCAGTGTGGCAATCGAAGAGACTTTGAGTCTTGTTTATATCATTTTAGAAACGTTCACACTTTTTTATATGAAATATCTAAATTTACAAATTTATATCTAAGGAAAATTTATTTTTCGATTATAATTCATCACTTGAGAAAATAGCTCATCCTTGTGCTGATTTCGACAAATAAATTCCATCATAATGATTTTGGAATCGCTCGACCGCGAAAAAATATGTCCTAATAACGGAAAAATCTCGATACCTCAAAAACCATAACAACATTTTATAAAGTTCCGACATTGGACATTTGTAATGCAGATTACAAATTTAAAAAATATAAAGAAAAAAAAATTAAATGCAGGTCGGACTCTATTATATACAGACTCGATTACAGGTAAACTTCGATATAACGTACATTTCACTTTCAAAATAGTACGTTATATCGAAGCATAATAAAGTACTCACAAATGTAGTTTATAATACATTATTGTGCTATGTTTTAGTAAAGTTAATGAATAACTTCAATCAGAAGACGAAGCCACCCTTCACTCATGATGTTTCCCTTCGTACTGTTGATTAAAACTTGATTCATTTAGTTCCCGGAATTACAAAACCAGCTGTGTTTCGGGATTGATTGAAGGTACAAAACTTGTTTTAGCATCACAACACAGATAATTCATTGTTCTATCAGAAAAAAAATATTGAAAAATATTTTCCTTTACACTTTGGAAATGTGTACGTTATATCGAGGTAAAATGTACGTTATATCGAGTGACGTTATATCGAAGGTACGTTATACCGTTATATCGAAGGTACGTATATACTATTTTAGACTCGATTGTTCTTCTTGAATGGCGTTAACGTTCCCTGTGGAACTTTTGCCGTCTCAACGTATGCATTAACTAGCGTCATTTATTAATACTTAGTTGAGATTTCTTAATCCAAATAACACGCCTTGAATGTATTCCGAGAGGCAAGCTCTTGAATACGCGTAACCACAGTGCAAGTCGAAGGAAATTTCTTTGACGAAAAATCCTTCGGCCAGAACGGGAATCGAACCCGAACACCCGGCATG
Source organism: Toxorhynchites rutilus septentrionalis (assembly GCF_029784135.1). Lineage (NCBI taxonomy): Eukaryota > Metazoa > Arthropoda > Insecta > Diptera > Culicidae > Toxorhynchites > Toxorhynchites rutilus. The sequence goes on from NC_073745.1 coordinate 273,723,852, forward strand.
ATAATGTGAGACGCTAACCACTCGGCCACGGGTGCACCTTTTTAGACTCGATTATATACAGTAAAAACAAATATATTTTTTCTATGTAAAATATGACTTATTTCAAGCGAAAATTAAATATTCCATTCTTAAAGTGAAAATTAATTGGCTTTTATGAGTACAGTCGAGTAAAATTGTGATTTCAATAGATTCCAGATGAAGATTAACCAGGAATTGTTTAAAATGATATTGCAGCTAATTTAGAAATGATAAAAGTTAGGTGTCAAGGAACTAATTAATGAACAGTAAGAGAGCTTCAATTTGGTTGATAGAAGCATTCAAGATTATTATGTATTTATTGGATGAAATGAGGAATAATACCTTGGAAACTTTCAAGTATTTCACTGTTAAAAAGTTACATTAATCCACTAATAAAAGTTTCACAACTATACCCTTAAATTTTCCCATCTTTCAAATGGAAGCCGCAAAATTGTCCTACGTAGCGTAAATTTTTCTTTAGAACTAGTTTAAAGCAAACAATGCCTGGAACAGAGAAAAATTTGTATAACTCTGTCATTGTTGAGATTCGAACATATGCGAACGGACAAACCTTTTTTTTGTGCGGGGGATAGGGACCGCACAAAAATAATCGTGCAAAACTTCACCAGCAGCTTTAAAAAATCGTGTTCAGTACACATTTTGGAAAAAAACTTTTTTTTGTGCGGTAGATAGGGACCGCATAAAAAAGCTTCCCCCAAGAAAATAACTCAAATCCTCGTCATTCACCGTTCAATTTCCTTTTGTTTCCCTGCTTTGCGATGGGACACTTTGCCTTTTCGTTTGCGCGTGGCTGTTTCGTGCTTTTAGTTGCATGTCGAAACGTGTAGCTGTTGGAAATCATGTCATGCAAAAACTTAGAGCATTTGATGAGAGGACCGGAATGATGCCCGAAGTGGATAATTGAGACGTAAATATGCTTTTTTCGCGCTGAAATGCATATAAACCATCGAAAAAAAAACTAAATGAACGATAACTTCGTCAAATATGCTTCTTTTCATACACCACACAAAAAAAAAGCGCACAAAAAACGCACAAGAACAGAAAACCGCACAAAAAAAATTTGCCATTTTTTTCGTGGGATTGTTGATATTATTGAGGCGCTTCACAAATTTCATTCACTAGTTTTCGAACACAGACTCACTATGTTTGAATGTTTGGTTGTTGGGAAAGTAATCAATAACACGTTTTTCTATTCCCGGATTAATCGATTCAATTTAAAAACAAATAATAACGACGAGGAACCATTTATGAAGCCCAGATCTTACAATTTGTTTGTCGAAACTATTGTTTTCAGCATCACTAAGACGGACTAACTGAGACTATCTGAACTTTTTTCCTGTACTTCAATATTCGATTCAATCGAATGGAGCAAATGTTGAGAGTGATTAAAATTACACATAGGGTAACACGGGGTGATTTGGACCAGCCCATTATCTCAAAAAATATGGCTCAAGTTGGATTTTTATAATGTCATCTTCTTTCATTAATGAACCGTATGTAACTAACGTAGAAAAACTTTGGTAAAATTCGACAGGTGGACACAGCAAGCACTTTGATTGCCATAAAATATGAATTTTCCGATCGTGGTTATAAGGTTTTTCCCGCTGATTAAACAAACTTTACGTTTATTGTGCAGTAAAGTTCTGTTCGCCTACAGAAGAGGAACAATTTGATGCAGCGAAACTGTAAGTTTGATAACAATAAATGAAATTAAATGCATTTTAATTTTTGCGTGTTGTGTGGGGTGACATGAACACGTTTTTGTGGGGTGAATTGGTCCTACAGATTTCAATTTTTTCTTTGGTCTAATTGATTCCAGATGCCACTGAATTACAAAAAGAGGATGGGCAGACAACGTTGGAAGAAAGAGGAGCTTGAAAGAGCAACGCAGGCCATAAAGAACGGATTTTCTTTGACCAAGCATCGAAACTGTTTGAAAATGCTCGAACAACAGTGAAAAAACCCATGCAGAATTCGAGATGGTCTCAATCCAATTTTTCTGGTCTGGAATATGGCCAAGACACCTGGTATCAATCCCAGAACACTGTTACTGTTTGTAACATTATTCCAGAATACTTTACATGAACATAAGTATGTTTTTTTTCGATGAAACACACACTGGACCAAATCACCCCACAGATTGTTCAAATCACCTCGCATCAAATTTTAATGTATTTATGTTTTTTTTAATTTTAAAATTTAATAATGTTTTTTTTTAATAAATCATCTCTTTTATTTCATGATATATTTTGTGGTTTAAAGCTTGATATAATAATTAAACATAATTTTTTTTTTATTAATTCGTTTATTTTTACAGGCTCAGTTACTTAAGTTTAAAGGAGCCGAATTCTTAAATATAATTTTAAAACTATATATATAAACAATTTTCTTACATCTATGGTTAGTAAGGTGGAAAACCGATTACTCGAGATTAGAAGGGTGACATATTTTTAGGAGAAGGATGGGATATAAGGAAATTGTAACAATGTTGATGAACACACAATTCTTAAATCTATTCGCATATCTATAGTGTTTCACATTTCACCTTATTCTACTATTTATAGCAAGGGGACGCAAGGAAGGGAAGAAGAATATAATGATATAGGGACAATCACACACGAAGATCGATAGCTTTAAGGAAAACATATATATGGGACATGTAATCAAGGTCTAACCGAGCCAACACATCTCTTACCGGCACATTGGGCTGTTTTCCTCGGGCCCGAAGGGAGTTTTCTAAATTCGATCTAGCGACCAGATACACCTCGCACGACCAAACAACGTGCTCGATGTCGTGATAACCTTGGCCACAAACGCAGAGATTGCTACTGGCAAGATTGAAACGGAAGAGTAGTACATCTAACGAACAGTGATTGGACATGAGTCGGGAGAAGGTGCGAATAAAGTCCCGACTCAATTCCAGACTTTTGAACCACGGTTTGAGGCTAACCTTAGGGATAATCGAGTGAAACCACCGGTCCAATTCATCTTCATTCCACTTGCGTTGCCAGTTAGCGATGGTATTTTTGCGGACTAAAGAATACGCTGATAAATATCGCCTTCAATTGCACCTACCTTTGCTAATGAGTCAGCCCTCTTATTACCCGGAATGGAGCAATGTGAAGAGACCCAGATGAAGGTAATGACATAACAGCGTCTGGATAAAGCACTCAACATTTCTCGTATTCTCTCAAGGAAGTACGGCGAGTGCTTTTCCGGCCTCACTGAACGGATAGCTTCGACAGAGATAAAACTATCCATTACAATGTAATAGTGTTCAACAGGTCGTGAGGCGACGCTGTCCAGCGCCCAGTGAATCGCTGCCAATTCAGCAATATACACTGAGCAAGGATTCTGAAGACTGTGTGAGGTGCTGGAAATTTTGTTGAGCACTCCAAATCCTGTGGACTCGTTTATAGTGGACCCATCAGTAAAGTACATATTATCACAATTGATACCCCCATACTTTGCATCGAAGATCGTTGGAGCGATCCTCGATCGTTGATAATCTGAATATCCATGGATATCTTGCTTCATGGACAGATCAAAATGCACAGAGGAATTGATGTAGTCAGGAAAACAAACACGGTTGGGAATGCACAAAGAAGGATCAACCTGCATGGAGATGAATTCATGATATGAACTCATGAATCCAGAGTGAAAATTTAACTCGATCAGCTGCTCAAAATTTCCGATCACCAATGGGTTCATAACCTTACACCGGATAAAGAACCGAAGAGATAATAAATTGAAGCGATCTTTTAGTGGGAGTATGCCTGCCAAAACCTCGAGACTCATGGTATGTGTTGAGGGCATACATCCCAATGCAATACGGAGACAAAGATACTGAATTCGTTCGAGTTTAATGAGGTGTGTTTTGGCAGCTGATTGAAAACAGAAACTGCCATACTCCATCACTGAGAGAATAGTTGTTCGACACAACATTATAAGATCTCCGGGATGGGCTCCCCACCAGGTGCCGGTAATTGTACGGAGAAAGTTTATTCTTTGTTGGCATTTTTTACTCAGATACCTAATATGGGCCCCCAAGTACATTTGGAGTCGAACCAGACCCCAAGATACTTGAATGACATAGCATGAGTGATCGGTTTACCCAAAATTTGAAGCTTTGGTTTTGCTGGTCTATGCTTCCTAGAAAAACCACCATCTCTGTTTTCTCCGTGGAGAATTCGATACCTAGCTCAATGGCCCAGGTTGAAAAATTGTTCAAAGTATCTTGTAAGGTTTCTTGCAGGTCGGATTCGTTTGATCCTACGACAGACACCACTCCATCATCTGCAAGTTGTCTTAGGCTGCAATTTTGTGTAAGGTAATTGTCGATGTCGCTTACATAGAAGTTGTACAAAAGGGGGCTTAAACATGAGCCCTATAAACATTATTGATTGAGAGAAAACAAGTGTAGCTTAGTATACAATGTGACATTTTTTATTTAAACCGTATTGTTTGGAAATATTAGGCGATTTGCTTAGGTGGTCCAAATTCCCCCCTTTTCCTCTACTTGGAATTAGACCGATCTAACTTGAGGGGATGATGTAAGATATGGAACGGATAAAAATTGTCGACTCAAATTTAGCGTGCTTGTTCAAATAGTGCGTCCAAAACTTGTACACCCTTCCATATTGTAAATTTATGCGAATGTTTCTTTTACTTTGCTCATGTCATTTGCTAGTCAGCTGTCAGAATGGTTTAGAAGCCAGAGAAACAGCTTATCAGAATTCAGCTGACGCATAATCAAAATTCAAATTTTTATCAGGCTGACTTGGTAAAATCACTGAAAGTGGCCAAATCGACAGTGATAAACCGCTATTAAATGTTCGTGGAACTTCTAATATCTGCTGGGAAGCCAGGTTCAGAAGGTAACCGAAACCAGAATGCTGTGGCGACCAGCGTTGAAAACACAATCCTAAGCTTTCTGTCAGTGATATCGGAAATAACTTACGAATATCACACCATGGCTTAGGAATAGTATACCGCCTACGATTTAATTTCCAGAAGAGCGGACCAAATGCAAACGCTTCGAAAGGTCACTATTCTATACTATTCTGCTGAGCGTCCTAGCGTCCTATGATAGGCAAGTGCACCAAAAGTGAGACTCGATGTTGCAGGCGCAAGGGTTAAAAATATGGTGGATTTTGAGATGAAAACCAATGGGATGGGAATCGTATAGCCCGACAATTCGCATTTGGATAATCGGAAGCCTCATCAAATAATCTTCATCTATTTAGGTAGTAGTCATTGAACTTCGAAAAGAAATAAAGTTTGATCATTCAAATAAAAACATAATCAGTACGTCATAATATTAGACCGTTTTTCTACCGTTCCACCCTCCAGTTCTTGAGTTGCCTAATACATATAGCCGTTACATCCCTCGGTGGTAAACGTCGGACATAAATCACAGCATAGCCTACACAATCATCTAATTCAACATTTGGCCACAAACAAGCGGTTCGGTAGATTGATTGCCCCGGAGTATGTTATAAATCCAAAAAATTACTACTCCCCTACGACCACCATCGAATGAGTTTAAAAAATAATAAACCGCAAAATGTATAACCTCGACACATAAACTCCGGCCCCTGATACGATGACGACGATGCTCAATGAAATCCCACTGAAGCAATCTGCCTTTATGGGGAAGCATCAACGAAACCGTAGGAATGTTCCGATCAAAACGAAATTAGTGTAATTAATTTAGCACACGTCCGGATTCACTTCCTTTGTGAGCGAGTAAGTGTGCGGGTGGCCTCAGCAAGTGTGTATGTGTGTGTATATGCGTATATTATGGTTCTCTTAAATTTTCTGCTCTTCCATCCTCCACCATGATGGGTCGGATACAGTCGGTGGCGGCAAAAGGTGGCAACAAGGTTGTTGATGCCAATGATGTGCCACCTTCATACACGCCTGGGATGAAAAGGTGAGAAGATGAAGTGCTGCTGCTGCTGCTGCTACTGCTGCTAATGCTAATGCAGACGAGACGCGAAGACGAGGGATTCAAGTAAGCGTAAAGCAGAAAAGTCAACACGATTTCTAGTGGTTTCCATTGAATGCTGCTCCACAATGAGTGAGTGCTCCATTTCTAAAAGCAGTAAACGGCTGCGCTGAGGTGCGAAGATTCGCTAATGAAATTCAGAAGAGTGTGCCGTGCCTTCGCATGACGATGATTGTGATGAGGTAGAGTTCCAACCCACGCACGCACAATGATGCAGCGCCAAAGTTCAACCTAGTAATCTGTTTGTAGAACTACTTTTGTTGGTAGCGCTGTGTAGATGCTGCGAAGCAGAATAATTCAAATAAAATGTATTTATTTTGAAGCTCCTCAATTATACCAAATTGAGCTAGATCTTACGCATTAGGGGTTTGGCGACAGGCTGTGATTGAATTGAAACTAGATTTTAATTTTAAAATTTCCCTTTCCATCAATCGTTGTTTCCCAGGCTTGTGTCTTCCATTTAAGTATCAAACTTTTCCTTTCGCAATGCCATTTACATTTGAACTACTTTTGTCATACTCAATGTCACTGTTCAACTTGGAGCAGATCTTTCAATTATTCCCCTTCCAACTGTCAATTCTCATTTCGCCGACAGAAACCTCCAACTCTTGGCTATGCTCCGATTAGTGGCTACAATAACACACCCAGATTTTCTAATAATTCGCTAAATTAACATCGAGCAGAGTCATGTTACCATCAGTGGAAACAAATTTTGGGCCGAATGACAACCTCGAATGACAATTCTTGGCACCGGTCCCACAATGTGCGAATGAGTGTTGTGTCTCTACCATATGTACTACAGGTTCAGATCATGACTTCGTATGCATGTTCACAATTTGAAACACTGTCTCGGTCGTGTTACAAACTGCATCACCACACGAAATCGTACACTTTCAGATTGAGTGAGGGAGGTGTCTCAGGTTCAGGTTGGCGCTTGTCCTGTCGTCTGCTGCTGCTCTCTGCGAGCAGGCAGGTGGTACATATCATCTCATACAGCTACAATGTATTCGGCCGTAATTAATCATCCGACCATCAATCTGTAGCAGGTTGCTTCTCGCGGAGCGGAACATTCAGTTCTGCTGGCCTTCAACGGCTGGCAAATGAAAGGGATTCTCAGCCCTTAATGGTGCTTGTCGCTAATGAGTTAGAGAGCGAAACACCAAACAACTTACATTACGCGTGAAGTTTCGCTTCAATGATAGCTGTTGTCCAAAGATTTATATGGCATGAAGTTTCCCACTTTCATAAATCTGTCATGGTTTACGCTATGCGCGAGGTCAGCATTGAACATTTCAAACCCGATCCAGAAATGGTGTTTATTACCCTCAAGGAAACTTTGACTGAATGATTGAGAAGGAATGGGAAAGTTGTGTCTTCTGGGAAATTATACTTCTTTCAATTTTCAAAAGGATATAATAATAAAATAATTTTAAATAAATTCAAATTAATAAAAAATAAATTTTCAGGATATAATAATAAATTCAAAAGGATATAATAATGATCGAACAGAAAATATGAAAAAGGCCCAATAGCAGAAGGTGTGGCCCATGACACTACGAAATTATTGCATTCAATTAGCCTATTCATGTCTTCCGATATTATATTAGGAAGGAACGATATTAAATGATTATTACCTATTTTGTAGAAATTGTTAATGTCCTTAATATGCAACTTTTGCAACTTTCTCGTAGGCTTTAAAAAACAGATTAGATCATTTTCATCATCAGTCCCATCATCAACATGTGGTGTTGGTTGATAGTTGTCTAAAGTGAAACAAAAATAGAAACCACAGAGCAAACTAATTTATACCTCTCACTCGATGTGACGTGACATGCTGCATCTTTACCATGACATTACTTGTTTTTTGACAGCATAACTGAGAGAGTACAGATCAGTTGTGCCCATCGACCAATCAGAACGCAGGATTTTCGTTTAGATAATACTCGACATTTTCCACTTGTTCTATAGGTAGTATCGAAAATTATATAATTTTCTCGATTATAGTAGGTATGTAAAAATATTTCCAACTGATTGATGCAAATATCTCTGCGATCTATCGAGAAATGGTCGAGTTGTAAGCGTAAAAATTCTTTCATTTTAAATTTCATGCTCACTTTTTAGCTTTACCTTTGACACTCTATACCATCCTGTAACACCGTATTTCTACGTTGAAAATCTGTACGTTTCTAGAAAAATTTGCACACGTTTCAAGTCGCCTGGACCTAGTAGTCGACTATAGTCGTAGTCGACTTATCTGTATCAAAGATATTCGAAAACAACATCATTGAAGACTCATTTTTTTTGTTTGCAAAATGATGTGCAACTTTTTAAACAGTAACAGTATCAACTCACGAGTATTTCCTCTGTCTATTGCAATATTTTTATTCCAGAGGCACTCACCTGAAATGAAAGAAAAACAAAAAAAGATTAATATATATATATTTAATAACATTAATGATTCCTATCCGAGATTACTCGCTCTCAATGTTTAAGAAAGTATCAACATCGTTTAGAGCAGATATGCTGGAAGTGATCATGATTGCCAATTACATAGTGCCACACTGTCGAACAAATTGTAGCATATATTTTTTATATTTCATTATATGATTGTGTAACATTTTTGAGTTTGTTTGAATTCATGCACAATTGCTTTGCATTAATCTACGGCAGCTTTCACATATGTTGATGTGGCTATCTATAGAATTAAATTGCGTGAATCTACAAAACATTTCAGGATTTAGATTGTGATTTTACAGATTGCGAACACCATTAATCTGCATATTGTTTGTATTTTTATTTCGATCTCTATTTCTATTCCTCCTTATTCCCTATTCCCATATTCGCCATTTTCTATTTTCCTTTTTCTATTCTCTACTCTTTATTTTTTATTCTCTATTCTCTATTCTCTATTCTCTATTCTCTGTTCTCTATTCTCTATTCTCTATTCACTATTCACTGTTCTCTATTCCCTATTCCCTATTCTCTCTTCTCTATTTTCTATTCTCTATTCACTATTCTGTATTCTCTATTCTCTATTCTCTATTCTCTATTTTCTATTCTCTATTCTCTATTCTGTATTCTCTATTCTCTATTCTCTATTCTCTATTCTCTATTCTCTATTCTCTATTCTCTATTTTCTATTCTCTATTCTCTATTCTCTATTCTCTATTCTCTATTCTCTATTCTCTATTCTCTATTATCTATTCTCTATTCTCTATTCTCTATTCTCTTTTCTCTATTCTCTATTCTCTATTCTCTATTCTCTATTTTCTATTCACTATTCTCCATTCACTATTCACTACCCTCTCTACCCTTCTCTGTTCTCGGTTCTCTATTCTCTATTCTCTATTTTGTACTCTGTTCTCGGTTCTCTATTCTCTATTCTGTATTCTCTCTTCTTCACTCTATACTCTCTATTGTTTACTCTATACTCTCTATTCTCTACTCTATACTCTCTATTCTTAACTCCATACTCTCTATTCTTTACTATTTATCAGCCATTCCATGCTAAACCGATATAGCGGTTCTCAAATTTTTGTGAAAATTGGTAGTTTTGTTCTTTATCGCAAAAGATTTGACCCGTATTATTTAATTTTTCATTTAGGCTGATCATTTCCACTTTAGGGTTGTCCGAAAAATAAACTTTTTTCTCTTTTTTCCAAAAATTCATAACTTTTGAACTACTAGACCGATTCCGATGATCGACATAACACAAATACTACACCTGCAGAAAATTCGAATTCTGCTCTCGTTATTATTGATTGTATTCGTTTTTTTATTGTTTCCATTGTCTCGGAACCAAACGCGCTATATATTTTCATATTTTTTCTGAGTATTTTTCACATAACATATGTCGAAACCGTAGATGCGTTTTTTTTTCGTTTTTGAGTTATGATTTTTAAAAGAAAAGATTATTTTTCCAACCGATGGTTGGAAAAATTATTTTTTTCATCTTTTTCCAACACAAAAATTCAAATTGATCTACTGGACCAATTCAGATGATCGACTCATAAAATTAAAGCCATCCAGATAATCTTTTTTGAAAAATATTAGACTTGCAAAAAAAAATGGATTATGATTGCGTAATTATAGATTGTATTAATTTTTTGTAGTTTACATGGTTTCGGGAGCAAGGATGCTATATTTTTTATATTTTTTTCTTGAAAGCTGAGATTTTTTACATAACATATCCAAAAATCAGAGATGTGTTATTTTTCGTTTTCAAGATTTGATTTTTCAAAGTTAACATGTTTTCAGTCTTCGTTCAGTATTTCTATGCGACTAGACTGGATGTATGCGACTAGAATTCAATTAATTGGCAAATGTGTCAGGCTGGCTAATTGACTTTAATTTGATATATCGATCATCTTAATCGGTTCAGTAGTTCAAAAGTAATAAATTTTTGAAAAAAGTAATTTTTGGAAAGAAAGTGAAAATTGAGTTTTAGGACCATCGGGTAATTTTGAAAAATCATAACTCAAAAACCGAAAAACACGCCTCTCTGGTTTCGTCATATATTATGTGAAAAATCCTCAGCTTTTCAGAAAAAAATCTAAAAAATATAGCGCCCTTGGTCCCGAGACTAGGAAAACGATAAATAACGAGTACAATCAATAATAACGAGAACAGAATTCGAATTTTATGCAGGTGTAATGTTTTTTTTTATCAAAAACGATTCTGGACTACTATTTAGAATTTCAAAAGAGTTAAACTAACAGATTTCTGAACAATGAAAAGAATTACATTCGAAAAAACAAATGTTCTGAACAATCACAGTTCTACGTCAAACTTTCGTCCGTGCCTCTAGGCTTAGACCCTTCTACTTTTTTTTTTAAATTTATATTTACCCCTTAGAAATCACTAAACTTTCAGATCTAAAATGTTACTCAAATTTACTTATTTAGTAGGAAGTTTCACATTAGTATCTTGTAGCAAATTATCTAATATTTTCGATGGGCCGCAACAGAATTATCCTATGTAGCGTACTTCTTAAATTAAGTAACTCTGAAACTGTTGATTTATTTATTTTTTGAGGTAGGACTACGTCATTTAGTAAGGGTGTCAAATCAGAAAGCACGATTTCATTAAATAAAGTTTACATCAACAACTACTATCGCTACGAATGAATTTTGATGGTTTGCACACCAATACAATTTCTCTAGATTTGTTTGATACATTATGATTCCCTAATCCCCAAACGGTTTAAATTGACGAAAATTGGAAGCTTCTCATTTATCCCATTTGTGTGCTCTCAATTAGGCACAACTCAGGTATATGTGAGATACAATATTTACTTACCAGCAAATCAAATACAGCGTTCGTTCTGCGGACAATGTGCAAAGAGGAAACATTGCAATGTAAGCACCGTCTATTTTCAACTGAGTATAAATAACCCATTCCAGATTGCAGTTCCCAGTCTCAATCCAACTATCTCGGCGATAACATCACCGACAACATCAACTCCTGGGATGCAGATTTTCAGAAGGAAGATCAGGAAACTCTGTTTGAACTTATTGCAGCCGTCAATTGATTTGACGTCAAATAATTTTTGGACGTTACGTGCAAGACTATGTCTAAAATGGCCAAGGGAAACTCCGGATGAGATTCGCAAAATATTCAACATCAAAAACGATTTCACACCAGATGAGAAGGTACAAGTACGTGAGTAAAATGAGCAGTGTAAGGAGGAATAGATTGCCTTATTGACGTGACTTCATATTAGTTTATTGTACTGTTTAACGAATTTGTACAACGTAAATATGTTGCGTATAGAATCGAATTCCAGAAAAGCTAAAGGTTATACTTTTGTTGATTGTAGATTCTGAATAATTTCCTGTACAATTTACTGTCAGAAAAGCACATGTTTTTCAATCATGGCAGCTTGAAATCTTCTCGATACAGTTTCATGGGCCTACCACAAGGCTCCTGCCTAAGCCCCCTCTTGTACAGTTTTTACGTCAATGATATAGATGATTGTCTAACTAGAGACTGCACGCTGAGACAACTTGCAGACGATGGAGTTATTTCCATCACGGGTACTAATCCCGTCGTTCTGCAAAAGTCGTTGCAAGATACCCTGAACAATCTGTTCACGTGGGCCCTCAAGCTGGGTATCGAATTCTCTACGGAGAAAACTGAAATGGTCGTTTTTTCTAGGAAGCACGAACCCGCCCAATTCCAGCTTTACCTATCCGGCAAAACGATCAAGCACTCGATGTTTTTCAAATACCTTGGAGTATATTTTGACTCTAAATGTACCTGGGGAATACACATTGCGTATTTGAAACAGAAATGCTAGCAAAGAATCAATTTTCTCCAAACAATAACCGGAACATGGTGGGGCGCCCATCCAGGAGACCTCATTCAGTTATACAAAACAACGATATTATCAGTGTTAGAATATGGCAGTTTTTGCTTCCGATCAGCTGCCAGGATTCATATTCTCAAGCTGGAGAGAATACAATATCGTTGCCTGCGTATAGCCATGGGGTGTTTGTATTCGACACATACGATGAGTCTCGAAGTTTTGGCAGGAGTACCCCCGCTTACTTTTCGGTTCACAGAATTATCCTACAGATTTCTCATCCGTTGCAAGATCATGAATCCATTGGTGATTGATAACTTCGAAAATCTACTCCAACTGATTCCTCAGTCAAGTTTTATGTCTTTATACCATGAGTACCTTACCCACGACGTGCACCCTTCACCAGGCATCTCCAACCAAGTTTGCTTCCCATACTTTTGCAATTCCTCTGTCATTTTTGATCTGTCCATGCGACAAAAAATCCATGGAATACCAGATCACCTACGCTCCAATGTTATTCCGTTGATATTTTCGGAAAAATATGGGAAAGTTGGATCTGATAAAATGTTCTTTACTGACGGTTCATACATAAACGGGTCCACTGGCTTCGGCATCTTCAATGAAAATTCCAGTGCCTCTTTCAAACTCAAAGATCCTTGTTCCGTGTATGTCGCTGAACTGGGTGCGATATACTACGCACTGGGGATCATTGAAACATTGCCCATCGACCACTATTTTATTTTTTCAGACAGTCTCAGCTCAATAGAGGCAATCCGCTCAATGAAAGTTGATAAACGCTCATCTTATTTCCTAACAAGAATAAGACAACTATTGAGTGTTTTGGTCGAAAAATTATTCAAGATTACCTTAGCATGGGTTCCCTCTCATTGCTCGATTCCGGGGAATGATAAAGCGGACTCGCTAGCTAAGGTGGGCGCTTCAGAAGGCACACTTTTTGAAAGGCAAATTGCTTATAATGAATTTTTCCACATTCCTCGTCAGTACACGCTCGTAAGTTGGCAGCGCATGTGGAGTGGAGACGAGTTCGGTCGTTGGTTACACACGATTATCCCTAAGGTCTCGACGAGTGCATGGTTCAAGGGATTGAATGTAGGTCGTGATTTCATTCGCGTGATATCTCGGCTTATGTCCAATCACTACAACCTAAACGCGCATCTCTATCGCATTGGGCTCGCAGCAAACAATCTTTGTGATTGTGGCGATGGCTACCACGACATCGAGCATGTTGTCTGGTCGTGTATCCGGTTCCATGCTGCTCGCTCTCAGCTCTCTAGAGCACTGAGAGCACAAGGCAGACAATCGGAGATCCCCGTCCGGGATATCTTAGGTAGCCGTGATCCTGATCTTCTGCTTCATCTATACCTGTTCCTCAGGAACGCCGATGTCAACGTTTAATGATGTTTCCTTCGTTGTGTCCCCGTTTTATATCCCTCCTATCCGATCGATAAACTTTTACTTAGTCGCGGCAATACATACACACACTCTTTACAGATACACGGGCCAAAGGTTGTGCAGTCCACTGATGATTCAACAAGAGCCAAAGGTTGTACCGCTCATGACAACTCATGAACTGATGATTGCGCCGGTTAGTGACCATTCTATCCTGGATTCCTCGAGTCGAGAAAGACGCACCACGCTAGATATGAGGTACAGACTAGGGGGACGTTGCTGATCAAGGGTCAGCTGCATCCCAATAGGAAGTATCCCGAGTCGGGCACACGTACAGAGCATTGGAGACAGCAACATCCGAATTACGAAAACACTTGTAATACTAACCTCGAGCCAACCGCGAGTAATTGGTTACATATTACTAACTTAGATAATAAGAAAAATTGTCAAAGTATTGAACTCCCGGCCCCGTGAGGCTAACGCCATATGAGCCTTGATAAAAATATATATTTTGGAAAAAAAAAAGAGCAGATATCTTTGAACGATTACTTAAAACAGAACGTATGAAAATGTATTGCATTTTTTTATATAAATGAACAGGGTTTTCTGTTTGAGCTGATTTTTGTTTTCAGTTGCGGCTGTAGGTAATTATGTCTTTGATGCCAGAATGAATACCATTGAATATATAACAAAAATTAGATACATTATCGAATGTGTCATTTACGAAAAAGAATGTCGCGCTTTGATGTCACTTTTAACCCGGAAACAATGCTCGAATTCACGAAAATTATCCACACAATATATTTTTCTTTTGAAAAAAATTATAAAAATCAATTCGCCAAATTATTATGGATATTACTTTAGAATGCATCGAAAAAAATAAAATAACTGTTCCTCATAGTACTGATTTACACAACCAATTTATTTCCCCATAGTATTAAGGAAATAAATTGCTTGAGTATTGTTCTCGCGAGAGCAAGCATAATCAATCAACCATCTTCAACTGTTTGTTTCTACGAAACTATCGAACGGTCTTTCTGAGGCTTTCTAAGGACTTTATACTGAAAAGTTATTTTAAATTTTTCGATGTAACCTGAAGTAATATCCATGCTAATATAGAAATTATATTATAATATTTTCATAACTTTTTGTCAAAAAAGAACTTGAAATTGTTGGTGATTTATTCCGATTGTTCATTTAATTTTCGTGAATTCGAACATTGTTTCCGGGTTAAAGAAGGCATCAAAATGCATCGATTTTCCGGATGTGAAGAAGGTATTTTTCGGTAGTAATAGCTGTTTTTTCGGTGAAAGTTAATCGATTCTATTCGTATTTCCGTATTTTGCCGTTCTTCTAATGTTACTGGATAGTATAATTTGTGGATAATTTCTTTGACACTACTGTTTTTGGGAGCGTTGAATATGCGATTTTATTAAGAGATATTGAAAAACTACTTATGATATTCAATATGCTCAGCGCAATAAGAATATTGAATGAGTTTCAATTTCACTCTAGACAGCGAGCAATCAACAGTACATGTTAATGTTGAGAGTTAATTTGTAGATTTGTTTAAATTCGAAACAATGACAAAGGCAAACAGATTTTTTTTTCATCAAATATAATCCTCTAAATAATTTATTCTTCATATACTTCTCATGTAAGTAAGGTTTTTTTTCTGATTTTGAAGAGGAGAATGAAACATTTAATTCTTCTTTTATATCAAAAACCAAAAAATGTATGTAAAACGTATTAAAATCGATTCAATATGTACATCGAAATTATATAAAGTTAGGATTCCATCGGCACACCGGGAAAACCGGAAAACAATTTGGGTTTAAGAGATACGAACAAACATAGATAATAGTAGAAGGCCTGTGACAGAACAGATGGAAAACATAACATCATTTTATAAAATGATGTTATGAATCGACACAAAGCATTTCTAGTCTAGTTCTCACAGCACTAACATCGATTCATTCATATTCCAGAGCTCTAAACTTCTCACTGGCACAGTCAGTAATTCCGGCTGTGGAATTGAGTGGAAATGCCGTGGAGCGCGAGTCTTTGTTTTGGTCTGCCCTCGAGCTGCTACGAGGAGAGTTCACCATTGTTTTTCATTTTCCACACCTGCCGGAATTCGAGAGAAAATCGAAACGTTCAACGCCAGCAAAAACTCATTATTAACAAAATACTCAATAGGAAATAAACACAGATAAAAGCACTCATAGAAGGGCCGCTGGTGACGGAACTGGTAGAAAATGTAAGTTTCTTGCTATGAAATGGAGTTATGAATGGAAATAAACAAATTCTAATCTGTTTCTCATGATACAAACATTGTTTCAATCATATCCCAGAGCCTTGAGCTTTCAACTTCCATAGTGAAAAAATTATAAAATCTTTATAATCGGGACCATCTTGTAATACAAATGTTGTTTTTGTAGAACCATAGAGACTTTAACATTTTCGGTTCATTCGCTTCTGAGTAAAACAAATCGCAATCGCAATGCTGTTTTATTTGGCTCGTTGCAACAAGTTGGATCGGGCAGAGCTTAAAATGCAATATTCCTCCACAGTGCCCGCGAATTTGTTGCAGCGACAGTTCACTGCATTTGAGCTTCGAATAAACAGAACAAATGTATGGGAAATTTAGAATTCTAAATTCTGTCAATTCAAACCACTCAAGGACTGGGAAATGGTAATGAGAAAAATCCTTGAGTATTGACGATTCGATTGTTAAACAAATCACCAAAATCCGTTCTCACCAAAAATAGCTATCAAATAATAGTTATCGAAACGTGATGTGTTCTCTGATTTGGGATCCATACTGGAAGTCCTTCCTCCTTCGTCAAAAAATATTTAAAAAAACTGATATGACAATCGAAATATAGTGAATTCATTTTCAATAAAATGTTAATCTAAAATATCGAATACCAGAGTGACATTCAGTTTGCATCACTAGTCATGGAAATCATATTTCTTCGAACGTCAATACACCAGTAATCTATTTTCTTTCCTTTGTGTTCAAACTGATCACCAGCTCCCCAACTCTTTACTATAAACAATCTTCCTCTCTCTCATCTCCCCGAGTTGCGCTCTTCTCCGATATTTGTGCAATCAAAACCGGTTCCCTCGTAGTGGATGCGAGATGGCGGCAACATGGAACGCCAGCGGCCAAGTTCATTGCACCATGGCGCGGCATTCGCGCGCACGATTCGTTTCAATGTTAATAATAATTCACTCCCTCCATCTATCTCTCTTCACCTTGATTCACTGGCTGCAAATGTTTCCCTCTCACATTTATTCAAGTTTTTTTCCGCTCCGTTACTCCATATGTCTCTGTCCATCCACCCATCCGCGTGCGGCTTTGTGTTGTTTTGTCGGTGGTGTAGCGTTCCTTGTTTGTGATCGTTCCGCTTCGTCAATTGCATGGTTGTACAAGGAGTTCTTGGTGTGTTTTGGTGGCCTCATTTTGCTCCCCTTTGTCGGCGTCGTCGTCCCGAATATGTCGCTGTCTTTTGAACAGGTTTTTTCCCCTGTCATCAACTATGGGGGGCGATGGGCTCCCCTTCGAGTCCGTTTTTGTTCATCAACTGAACAACATGAACCAGTTCACGATAATACCACATTAACCTGAATTCCGAGCAACGACTGTTGCGTGCTAGATAACTACGATTGAATTGAACTAATGACCCTAGTTATCCGGGTATCAACATAACAGTTAACACGCAAACCCAGCCATCGGGGCCCGATTACTGGTTATCGCAAAAGTTGTTCCGCCGCGCGGCAATGACCCGACGACGACTCTCTCGCCGGCGGCCTTGGAACCTCGGAACGACGCCCTTTTATCGGGATTCCCCGCAGCAGTCAGCGAAATATCGAGACTAACACATCTGGTGTGGGGCTGCAAGTGAGAATCAAGTTGCGGTTCGTTTTTCATCAACTTCAATCTCTCTCCCAGTCATGTTGCATCCATCGGATGGAGGAGAGGTACCGCTGACATACATCTGTCAAACCACATCATATAACACAAAAACTGAAGCGCTTGTCGCAGTAACACTTTTCTCGGCAGTGTCATGTTTTTTCTTGGCTGTTGTGCGAAACTGATGTCTCGTCAATGAACATTCGCAAACATTACCGCCGGAGTGTCAGTAATGATGTTGGGAGGAGTGCCTCATTTTCTTTGGAAAACCTGGCAGTGGTGGAAAGAAAAAAAAAGTTTTGATGGGCACATCACACGCCACATCAGCCTCCGTCTCCGCCCCCACATCTACCACCACCACCACACGCACCAATTAAGTGTACGTGAGAACGAACAGCTGTCAAGGTGCTATTAGTGAGGGATTCAAGAAGCGGCTTAAACGATCTATGGCAGACCGGAGATATGTCGCGTGTTATTTAGCCGCGCTGAATCGTTTGTAAATTATATTGGGAATATGTGGGTGATTCATTTACTGTGAATCATTCTCGTCTTTCTGCACGCTCTCCTATTAGGAAGGTGATCCTCTGGGAGACTTTTGATTGTTCATCATGGGACGTGAATGTCAACTGTTCAATTTAGATTTAACTGTCTGTCTGAAGAAACCAATAAATAAATTGGGAAGTTTTTTTTATTGATTTTCTAGGAATGAAAAAAAATCAACGATCCACGTTACGCAAGATAGTCAAATCTATAACATAATCACATTGAAATGATTTCTGGTTGAGAGATTAACAGCTTCGTCACATCGCGATTTTGTGTTCCTACATCAACACAGGAGTTTCAGGTACCCCAGGCTTTAGTAGAATTTCTTTGAATTCCATCATATTCGACCACTTTCCAACCAGACAACATTAAATCATGCCACATGCATATTCTAAGTCGTATATAAAGAGGGATCGAATCGCAATCATATATGGTCGAGGTTCTGTCAAAACGAACCAAGCGCCAAAAACATTATTTTGAGATATTTCAATTTGAAATTTGGGCTCCCACTAATTGACTGTCTCGGATCAAATCTATCATTTTATCACTCACGTGTTACAAACAGAATGTCAAACATAATACTCCCTTCAATGCTGTAAGCACACGTCTTCGTCAATTTCTGATTCAGAACCTTTAGAAACATGAAAAAAACTAAATTATGTTTCTGCTAGACACGCAAAATTTCGTTTTCTTTGCAGCCAGAGCGAACCAAGTCCATGCTAGCTATTAACATAGTATAATTACATAACACATTAGTATTTTTAACGGCTCTTGACTAATTCCACGAATGGCATATATATATTGACTCACTTTTGGTGTTTATGACAAAATAATATCTTAATAAATGATAATAAATTGTTTTAAGAATGCATTACACTTGGTTCGCTGTGGTTCAACGGAATTTGTAAAATGCAGATCAGCGCTCCTACACTTCATTGCAGCTCGTAGGCTGTCTTACTTACCAGATCCCGAAGAAATTTGATTCCAGGTGCTGTCCGAAGCACAAAACTATTCAGATTCGAATCTGCTTTCTTGGAGAAAACGATCACTATCGTCCGATGCCCTTTTGTGGGTTTATGGTTCGCTTAGGTTGAATGCAATTTCGTTTTTTTACAGTCTGCTACACAGAATTTTTGTTTTGGAACTGTTGTAAATTATCCGAATGACATGGTCATTTTACAGTCGATAGATTATTGTTTTCGATTTCGATTTCGGTCATTTTACAGTCGATAGATTATTGTTTCTGTGTAAGTAACTCAATTTCGAAAAAAAATGGCGCTTGGTTCGTTTTGGCAGAACCCCGACTATATAATGTTGATCAAAGCATACATCGTGTATATCTAAAACCGTATAAAATGCGAAAACCCTGATTTTAGTTATCACTACATATTAAATCGTAAGTCGGTATAACAATCGATATACATTATCGTAAAATCGATCCAAGCGACATGCATATGCACATCAGGCAGATGTAGTTTGAGATGGAGCATAGAATTTAAATCAAAGTAGTATTGCAAAAAAATCGTATTTCATGCTGCGGAAAATCGTTCAACAGAAAATCATATTCGATCGTAAATGAAGACATATTACATCATATTAGGTATTTGACATATCAAGATCCGCGATGATATCTGTGCATGTCGACGTCTGGTAGTGATTTTAATTTAGGAAGGCAAATTAGTCTCTACCATTTGAAAGATGACAGCAGACCCGAAAATACTTTGCATCTGCATCTCTTCCGTTTCATATGTGCGAGTTTCAACTGCTCTAGAATTGCGAGATAGCTG
Organism: Toxorhynchites rutilus septentrionalis; assembly: GCF_029784135.1. Classification (NCBI taxonomy): domain Eukaryota; kingdom Metazoa; phylum Arthropoda; class Insecta; order Diptera; family Culicidae; genus Toxorhynchites; species Toxorhynchites rutilus. The sequence goes on from NC_073745.1 coordinate 273,743,864, forward strand.
CTATTCGATAATCCAAACAGCCGGAGTTCGAATCCCAGCAATTTTCTCAACCATCACCACCACTCATTTTGAACGTTTATATCCACTTCCCACTAAAACGTCAAGTGAATACATCCAATTCCTACAAACATGTGAAGTCAGACACTTTACGAAAAATAATTTACATTTTGTTTCTATTTCTATAATAAATCGCATATGTATGACAATAGTCGTATAAGGTGCAAATATGTGTCTAATATTCATCCAAACTAATCTGTAAGCATTTACCACGTATGTATGTCGCCTCTACCACATCAATTACACCTATATGCTAGTTAGGCGGATCATATGCCACCAAAAATATGAGATATATGATGGCGTATACACGATAGTTATACGATTTTATGTTTGCTCCTCCTCTTCCTCCCATTGAAAGTCAATTAAATTATTCCTATTTCTACGAACATAAATGTTCTTATATATACAAATGGCGATTTGTGAGGCTAAATATTTTACATAAATATTTAGCACCGTTTATTTCTTTTAATATCTGTAATAAATCGTATATACGTATAACAATAGTCATATTAGGTGCATGTAACTAACTAACAAACTAATTCGCAAGTATTTGCCATATATGTATATTACCTCCACTTTTGCATGTATATGCTAGTTAGGCACACCATATACCACCAAAAATATGGAATATATGATGCTGTGTATACACGGCTCATACGATTGAATGTTTGCTGGGTATGAACTGAAATGATCGTTCGACAATGGCATCACCGTTCGTACATTTTTGGTTTACATATTCAGGAACTATTTTTAGGTCATTCACCCATGAACAAAAATCTGAGGGATTGGGTCTTGGACACCACCCGCATTGCTGACGTAGGACTACGAAATTATTTCGTTCAATTCGCTTGTGTGTCACTTCCGATATTATTTTAGAAGATCGAACAAATTCTTTTAGCCTTGAAAAAGGCGGTTTGAAAATTTAAAAGTTATCTCTTAGAGTCCATTTATACCGAGCGATAAGGTATCGAAAAAATCGAAGGGTTGTATCCGAGACACGACCGCTTAGGACGTAGGACTACGCAATCTTTTTTTTTTAATTTGTTGAATTACCATTTCGGGTATTATTTGCGAATACGTCGAAATTTCATAAATAATTCTTTGGTTCAAAAGTTCCGGGGACCCTGAAAAGGTTTAATGGCTTGCGTAGTTTTGTAGAATCATTTCGAGAAGCAACAATTCCTTCTTGTCTTTGCGAGAACAATACACTAATTGGTCATATGTCGCAATTTGTTTCTTTATATCAATGCACGTATTGCACTGAGTATTTCACGAGAGGCATCTTCCGTGCATCGCCTTTCAACAAGCATCAAACACGCGTCTAACAGATGCACACAGTTGCAACGATAAAAATGAAACATCGCGAGAATGACCGCTTATGAAAAATCGTTTCTCAACTCTCGGTCAAAACCGTCAACAAAGCTAGGAGCTTGTTTCATCAGAACAGAGCCGATGCGCACGAGGGCAAATACGAATGGCAACTAAAAGTATCGAATGTGTGCTATTCACATGTACAGAAAATGAACCAGTTTTATGTTTCGCGCAACGAAAACTAGCAACACACACAAAGCCAGAAGTCAAAGTCTCTTTTCGCTATCCCCCTTCGTTGTTTCTATTCTAGCGGCTGCACAAGTTGCATTATTGGCAGCTCTGCTCGGGAATACACACAGATGTACAGAACAAATGTATGGGGAAATAGGAATGCAATTTTCACCAATTTAAATCATATACAGACTATGGGATTGCAATATATAGCATATCAAACAAATCTTAGAAAATTTCCGATTCGGTTGGTATGCAAATCGTGAAAACCCGTTCGCAGCAAAAATAGTTTTTAACGTTAACTTTATTTCATAAAAACGTGACCTGTTTCTGATATGGCACCTTTAATGTAAGACGTAGTCCTACGTCTAAAGAGAAATGAAAAAAGCCTTATGTTCGCATGCAATTTTCCAACCAATGCGGATCTGTTTGGGCTGACAAGGATATTGACTTTTACTATGTAAACTCACTTTTGTGGCGTTAAGAAATGTTGAAGCGAGACAAGAATAACTCGCAAATTAAATTTCAATTATACTCATGCCAGGAGCGATGGCAAAACCTAAGTTATTATTTCTTTTCGGCTTTGCCTCTGCACGTCAGAGCAAGCTCTGCACTGGGCATTTTAATGTATATTCTGAAAATGCATTCTTAAGCATTGCACATCTTTTTAGCAAAATAGCAGTAGGAAACTGATGTTTTTTTTTATTTTGTAACTTTTTTTTTCACTTGATATAATGATGCGTAATCATTTCCTATTATCCCTCTCTATCATTCTATTGAGGCTCTTTAGCATTCCGGATATAAAAGAGTCGGATCAAATAGTATATGTAAGAGTATTCCTTCTGTTCCTCTGTTCACAGTTGGACCATACCGAGCCGGTCAGTTGACATCAGGGTTCTATTGTTCTATTAATAAGGGGCCCCCGAACTAGTTTGGCTACGAAGACTCTCTATGCACGATGGCTAGTTTCGATTGTTTTCGTAATGGTAATAATATATTCGAATTGTGTCTCGCAGCTACATTAGTCGCTTTGGTCAGCACAACTTGAGGAGCACAGATTGAACCAATCAGAATGTGGGATTTTAGTTGGGATAAAGTTTGACATTTTTTAAGATTAACTTTTTTTTTGAAAATTTGACTGTATTTCGTTAGATAAGTGAAAATCAAAGCGATGTGAGGAATGTACCAAAAAGGACCTTTTTTTGAAAGTGATGAAATAAGGCGTCGTGCACAAATTACGTAACGCTAAAAATCCGGATTTTTGAACCTCTCCCCACCCCCCTCGGTACGCAATTTCCTATCTCCAATACACAGTAAATAACACAACCCCGACCCACCTTCCCTCTTCCTTCTCGCGTTACTTAATGAGGGTCACTCTGTGAAGTGAAAAGGAACAGTTTCTACAGAGGATGTGACGGTTTTTTAGCCTTGAAAATTTTAACGTTATCTCTTAGAGCCCATTTATACCGAGCGATAAGGTATCGAAAAAATCGAAGGGTTGTATCCGAGACACGACCGCTTAGGACGTAGGACTACGCAATCTTTTTTTTTTAATTTGTTGATTTACCATTTCGGTGACAGCAAAAAATGAAGAACCCACGTTTTCGTTCTTTCTCTCTGGTTATTTACGTTTCAATTACTGGCCAGACAAACACTGAAAGACAAAATAAGATCGAATTGACTTAAGAATAGGAATAAGAAACAAGTTAGATCAGAAATAGAAAATGAAAAAATAGAATAGTCAGTTAGAATAGGAAATAACGAAAATAAATAGAAAATAAGAAAAATGAAATAAAAATAGGAAAAAGGAATATGTAAATAGAATATAAAACATAGATAATAGAAAATAGGAAAGAAGAAATAACGAATAATGAACTCGAAAAGGAAATAGAAAAGGAACGGAAAATATGGAACAGGAAAAATGAGAAATAGAAATTATGAAATAGGAAATTGGATATAAAAAATAGAAAATAGGGAATTGGAAATTGGAAATTGGAAATTGGAAATTGGAAATTGGGAATTGAAAATTGGAAATTGGAAATAGGAAATAGGAGAGGATAGAGGTAACTTTGAGGATAGAGGATAGAGGTAACTTTGAATAGAGGATAGAGGTAACTTTGAATAAATATTAGAATAAATATCGATGATCATTCTAAATTAAGCCAGAAATTCGGACGAAACTCTTCATTCAAAAAAGAAGAAATTCATGGTTTAAAGTGATTATCTCGTCCATGGCTGGTATAGGTGCATTGAATATGGTCATAATGATGGGCAACATGTTACCCAAACGTGTTTAAAATTATATTTGATGTTATTGAAACTCCTGTAAATATGTAATTAATCAAAAATTTATTATATTTTTTATTTGGGTTTCTGGAACGTCTGTTTACCATATTTTGCTGTTAATATTTGTGTGATGAGATTGTTTATTTTAAGGAAATCAAAGGAAATGAAATATTTGTTTCAGCACATATTTGGCAGTGGTCATTGCCAGGCGACATTGTAAAAGTATCGCAACTATTTCCCTAAAAGCAAGCAGCAAAAAGGCATATTAATACAATAATGATGCACTATATCGTGCCCCATTAGATGTGTTTATTATTCGCCTGAACGACTTAATAATGGTCGTCAGATTATTTTCATTATCCTCAAGATGCCGCCACTTTTATATAATAATTTCCCGCCTCTGCACAGCTATTTTGCTGTCCACCATACGAGCGTAAAATTTATGTACATTTTACCATCGTCTTTCGGCTCACTTGTTCTGATTGTGCGAAGCGCTCCGTTAAATCCAGAATATACAAAGCTAACTCATCATCACCATCCCATCCCGACCAATTTTCCACCCGAGTCTTATCACTTGCTGCTGCCTGTCACCCGATAAAACCCGGTTTATAATCTATTTTGTACTACGTGCCTCACCCACTTCCTCCCCCTCCAACACATCGGTGCACACCACTTCGATTGTGGCGCATCATCTCTGTCCCAGCCAGCGAGAGATGCCATAAATGTCTCGCCTGGCAGTTAATTGATTCTCTGCCGCAGGACATTCCTGTCGCCAAGTCTTTCAGGTGTGATGATAACCACTTGGCGTGTAATTGGATCAACGAGTATTTCAAAAGGACTTCCACTTCACCGGCGCCAAGATAAGCCCGGGACGAGAAACAAAAGGCTCGTGGGGGAGCAACCAGAAGATTGCAATGCCATCTGAACGGACTTTGCGGCGGATAAGGAATAACTAATTCGGCGGATGAGGAATAACTAATGGCGAGCACCAACACCTACACATTACGTAAGCTGGTCTCATTTCACAATCCGGCTGGAGTTGGGGGCAATAAACAAATTACGGTTCGTTCTGGTTTGAAACAAACTACCCAAAGTAACATACACGGACGCACTCGAAAGAGATAATTTTCGGGCACACAAAAATAGCCCCCTGGCATCCCCATCGGGGTATGGGGGGGTTCGGTGGACTTCAAGGTGGAACAACTTTTATTCACCGACGAAGAGACGAAGAAAAAAAAACGCAACGCTGGAAGTGGTCTCTTTAGATATCCTCTCATCCGAACACCATTGGGAACCGACCCCTGTTAGCTTCAACGCTTCAACGCGGCGAAAATAAACGCGAAACATAAAAAAAGGCATGGGCGGGGGACGGGCGCGGTGGGACAAGTTAAAATGCGGAGCAGGAGAGCAAATGAGTTCGGTCGGCGAGTGTTGTTGTGTGTTTCGGCGTTGGAAATGTTGTTACTGAGTGCCCCATTAGCAAGCACTCTACTCTGGGTAGCGCTACCGCTCTACCAGCAGACTCTGCTGCTGCTGACTTTGACGACGCGGGGCGTTACGTAATGGTCGTAAGAGCCGCAGCATTGCCACCATGGGGTCATAACAAGTAGGCCATGACCGGCTTTTATCGTTGGCTGTTGTTGTTTTTGTTTTCTTTTTTTTCTGGTCGAAAAATGTAGTCTACTTACGACATTGTGTGACGAAATTATGGTGTAGTGGCTTTCGTCGTTGTTTGGATTTAATTTTCGTAGTTCAGATATTTTGTGGAAAGAGCCTCAAATAGGCAAAATAGTTTGCTCAGTGAATAATGTTTCATTGAAAGATTTTATGATTTGAAATTAATGTCGATAAAAATATTCCTGAGCTTCAATAAACTTGTTCCTATTATGTTCTCATTTATGGATTCTGCCCCTGTAGTAAGAATACATGAAATTGTTGATATACGCTTTCACGGGTGCTATTATTTTCTTCCCATATTTTAACACCCAGTGGCGGTGGGTATCAATGAGCAATCTCAGAAGGGAACCTACAATAGAACGGAACGTCGTTATATTGTGTTACAAATTGCGTTGTGAATTCTGGAACTTTTTACATATTTTTGAATTTTGCGATTTACAACTTATGGTTGACGATACGACATGCGAAAAACGATAAACGTTCCACGATAGCTGAATTATACTTCCAGATTCGACAAAAATATCAAATCTGAAATAGTAAAATTTTTGTATTTCAGAATTTTAGATTTTTGGTATAGTATTTTTAGATGTCAGATTTTCGGTTTCTAGATCTTTGGATAGGAATTGCTGAATCTAGATTTTTAAATTTTATGTTTTTGAATCGAAAAGTTTCATGAATTCGGATTTTTAATTTTTATATTTTTGGATTCAGATTTTGTTTTTTTTTGTATTAAGAGTCTTTGACTATATATTTACGAACACACTTCTGAATTTCAAGTCTTCGGATTTTAGGTTTTGATAAAATATGCTTGGAAATTTACATATTTGCTTGAAGATTTTACATATTTGGTTTTCAGTTTTTTGTATTATAGGTTCTTGGATTTCAGCAATTTAGAATTTCAAATTTTAATTTTATATTTCAGAAGAATTCTATGTTATCTGATTTGTGATTTTCGAATTTTAGCTTTAGATTCTGGATTTATGTTTTTTTTTTTGGTTTTTTTTACGTAGAACTACGTCTCTCAGGAAGTGCCAAATCAGAAAACAGGTCAGGTTTATGAAATAAAGTTAACGTTAATAACTATTTTCACTGTGAACGAATCCTCATGATGTACATACCAATCGAAATTCTCGGAAATTCTCTAAGATTTGTTTGATATGCTATACATTACAATTCGCTAACCTCTAAATGGTTTAAATTCATGAAAACTGGAAGAACTTCGTATATACCAATACATTTGTTCGGTCGATTTGTGTGCTAACCCTACCCGTATTTCGAATGCTTATAATTCGAACATTTCTTAACAGACCGAAAAAATGTTTGCATCAATTGATAGGAAATATTTCTGCGCGTCTATCACAATTAATATAATGTTATTTTTCATTAGATGAACAATTGAATAACTGTAAAATGTCAAGCGTTATCTAAACGCCCTAACTGCCGAGTTGTGATTGACCAAATTTACGGTTTCCCCAACACAGACTTCAAAATCGACGTACCTGTGGAAATCCGTTTTGCAAATATACATGCAAATTGGGGGTATTTTTAATCCCACTGAGCTGTGTTTCCCAAACACGGACTTCAAAATCAATGTGCCTGGGGGATCCGCTTTGTCTAAACATGCAAGTCGGGGGTATTTTTGTTCCCACCGAGCTGTGTTTCCCTAACACGGACTTCAAAATTAATGTGCCTGGGGAAGTCCGCTTTGCAAATACATGCAAGTCGGGGGTATTTTTAGGTGTTGAGTATTTTTGTGCTCGCTTGTCGTTGTGTAGACCGACATATGTTTCCCTAAAACGTACTTTTAAACTGGGAAAATCGTCATTTCAGATACTAGAGGTGAATGAACTTTCGCGGTTCGAGAGCTACGTAAACATGAGATGTGCGATATTTCAGAGGGAAATGTAAAATACAATGATCGTTTGACAATCCTTCCGTTCACATATTTTGGTAGTTCAAGGAATCATATCAAACGTTAAATGACGTTCATCAAATTTATTTGTAACATAATCTATTACAAAAATTTTGATGCATTCTAAAATAATATTCAAAGTGGTAAACAAGTGGATTGCATAATATAACTGCGTAGTTCTACGTTTGTATTATAGAATTTTGGAATTCGAATTTTTTGATGTTATATTTTCGGATTTATAATTTTCGAATTTTATATTTTTCGACTCACAACTTTATATTTTTTATATTTTTGGATCTCACACTTTTGGTTTTCGGATCTTGGGTCTTTGCATTATAGATTCAGATAAAATTGGTTATTATATTTGTGGATCTTAGATTGACTATCTTTCAACAATTTTTGGATTTGGGATTTTATGTCTTTGATAAAAGTTTATTGGATGAGAAAATGTTTGGACTTTAAATTTTCGAATTATGAATTTTTAGATTTCAGATATTTTGATTTTTGTGTTTCAATTTTTATAATTTAACTGATTGACGATTCTGAATTTTTAGGTATTCGATTGGTTTATCTATCTATTTCTATCAGAAATCATAATTCGCATGCCACAAGTTTTCTTTTGTTCATCTAGTGCATAGAACATGAAGCCGGTGCTAAGTAAAAGTTCTACAAAAATACGATATTTTAAATATGACATTATTTTCCAGATATATTCATAATTTTAAAATTCCGAGAGAGAGGGAGAGGGAGATTTTTTCTTCTTGAATTTTAGGCACATTCAAATCCCATAAGATTTCAAATTCCAGATTATAGATAAAAATTCAATTATTTGGTATCCAAATTTCGGGTGCAAATCCAGTTTCAGTTTTCAAATTTCAATCTTAGTTTTAGATTGACCATGAACAATCCAGATTCAGTTTCAAGGTTGGAATTCTGGATCCCGGCTCAATTAATTATAGATCACAGATTTCAGCTCCAAACCCAAAACCAGGTTCAGCTGCTGAATTGAGATTTACCACATTAAGGACCGCACATTTTGGGGCAAACTTGAACGCTTCATTTGTTCTGAGTCCACGAATGAGATCGTTTCTTTCGATGGGGATGAGAAGAAGGCGAGCTATTGGTAAGCCTTGTTAGATTCTTGGCAAACCAAGGATTTAAACTTCCAGTGTAGAAAACACGTGTTATGTCGTGATCCATCCGTAACAGACGGAACGCGAAACACGAGAAAACTTGTGAGCGGTCCGCAATGTGTTGAGATGATCCGGGATTCAGATTCAGGAAACTATGAATGAAATTAGTTTTTATTTCCTAGTCGAAATTCGAGATATATTTTTGGAATCACATCTCAACTTTAGCTTTCAAATGCGGATCAATTATCAAGATCACAAGTTCAGATTCTGATTCTGAAGATTAAACTCCTGGTTTTGACAAAAAAAAATCTATTCAATCTATAAACTCAGCGTGTAAGCCAAATTTTTGGCTCAGATTCGAGAATTAAATCCAGGATCCAGATTAAAAATTCGATATTCATATTCTAATCTGGAATCTTTGATTAGAATTTGAATCTGAAGCCGGGTTTTGAGACTGGAATCTGAACCAAAAATCTAGATTTAAAAATTGGGAACGATCTGCAGTATGATTGTAAATTATGAAATCCTCAAATAGTGATTAAATACGTTATTCGTGTCAAATGAATTTGGATATGAAGTCTATGTCTGGATTCTGAGATCTTGAAATAGCTAAAAAAATTGCAATCCGTGTTCATCCGTGTTCCATGATTCAAATTCGAGATTCAGATTCAGATTTCAAATTCTAAATTCCAGATACCAGATATATATTCCAGATTCATATCGCAGATCCCAACATTGGATTCCAGATTCAGATTTTTTATTTAAATTCCAAGTTCTAGATTTAGATTCCAGATTCAAATTCTAGATCCCAGATTTATTTATTTATTGTCGTCAATCAAAATTGTAGTCCGATACATTCATAATACTACTTAAAACTACTTACTTAAAACTACTAAAAAAACTAAAGAGAGCTGGCTGGATAACTTATCCGTTTAATTCAAAAGAAACAAATTACATAATCATAAAAAAATATTTATTCATTTATTTCGTCAAATTCGGCTTAGACTAAATATGCTGCCCAAGTATAACAGTGAAGCTTAACTCTATCTTATTCTATTCAGATAGTCTTTAAGCATTGACCTTGACATTGTTACATCAATTATTTCACTGTGTTCGTTACAGAGGCTCATCATACGATTAATAGGACTATATTTGGCATAATTCGTTCTTCGGTAATCAATGTAGAAAATGTTAGGGTTTCTCAGGTGACTAATCGGTGCGTAAACATTTAGGTTTCCTAATATTTTTTTCTGGGTCTACTCGTTGTGATGATATCATGATGTCAATAATAAATAGAATCATGGCAGAGTTCCCACGTTCTTTTAGGCTTTTAATATTGATTAGCATACAGCGTGCTTCATGTGGAGGGAGATGATATTATGACCAGCCTAGTTTACGAAGTGCAAATAATAAAAATTGTTTTTTGTACAGTTTCAATGCTGTCTTCGTGTGAAGTTATATAGGGGGACCATACAATACTACAGTGTTCGAGAATTGATCTGGCGTATGTAATATACAATGTTTTTATTGTGTACGGATCGTGGAAATGGTAACTAAAGCGTTTGATGAAGCTCAACATATTATTTGCTCTATGCTATCTATTGTAATATAATGATCAACGAAGGTTAGTTTCGAATCTAAGACCACGCTTGATGGGTTGATTTCCCAGTTTAACACCATTGTTCAAGTGTGTTCTTCTTGTAAAGATTCACATTCCAGATTTAGATTCAAAATTCAGAATCCAGATTCAAATTCCAAATTTAGATTCCAGATTCTTGTTCCAGATTCAGAATCCAAATTCAGATTCCTGATTCCAGATTCAGATTTTAACCTTAATCTGGTAACTTAAATATTGTTCCTAGAATTAGTATCAAGATTATAGTGCCCGCAACTTTGAATTCGCATATGAAATATGCATATGACTAATCTGAATTTGAATCCTGAATCTGAATGCGGCAGAGTAATAGCAGAAAAATCCCAATCTGGAATCTGAAATCTGAAATTTGTCATATGGGATCCTAACCTTCAAATGAAAATGGAACTAGAATCCGTAGTCCGCAACATAATTTTTGTAGAATTTTAATTTTGAGAATGAGTTTGGGATTTCAATCATCTGGGGACTGGAATCCGGAAACTGTGACCTGAAGTTTAGAAACTGAAATATATTATGGGGATTGGAATGTAATGTTGTATATGCGCATGTTGATATTCGTAAAAATCACGTTACTGTAAATTTGAGAAAATGGAACAATTTGGCTATTTTTGAACTTTTTTTTTATTCTGGCGACTTTTCCTTCCTCCCTAAAATTGATACTTATATTATGGAATGTATTTCAAGCAGTTTTTCATAGATTTACAATAATTGAAAAGTTGATCAGAACGAAGGCATTTTCTTATAGCAAACAGAGTAAACCAAATACGTAAAGTAGAAATCTTTTCTTTGAGTTTTCAGAAACGATTTGAGAAAAAAAAGTTGTTTCTTGCAAGTAGCAAGGTATCTTAAGAGAATGTAGACAAACGGGTTAGGTCTTCGACATGTATTTCATAAAGAAATCAAGAGTTTTACTAGGTTCAGTCTAATTATTCCATATATTCTGCGATATCCTGAAACAAGTAAACGACGAAAAAGATGATTTTCGAAGAAAATAATAGAAGGCGTCATTCATAAATTAAGTAACACGAGAAAGAGATGGGGAGGAGGATCGAGGTTACGTTACTTACTGTGTGCTAGAGATAGAAATTTGTTACGTAAGGAGAGGGAACGGGGTTTCAAAGTCCGAAATTTTAATTTGTACAGCACTCCGAAGTAAATCTTTATAAAGAGAAAGAAAGAAAGAGAAGTAAAATTTCAAGACTACGATATTTATCCAAAGCTGGATTCTGGAATCTGAATTCTGAATCTTAAATTTATTTATTTATTTATTTACAATGATGCTACATCCCTTGAAAAGATTGAATCTGATTCACAACATTGTTCTTAAATTTAGAGGCGGGGTCTGAATCGAAACCCCATAACTCAGAATTGAATTCAAAATCTGAATCTGGGATCATCATTCAGAAACTGTATATGGAATTCGAATATGATTTCTGGTCTAGGAATAGAACCGCTATCTAAAATCCGCGTCTGCATCCGGAATTCCAATTTGTGAACTAAATTCGAAATTCTCAGGACTGGAATCCGAAATTTTATTTGGGATCTAAATTAAGTGATATGAAATTTGAATCTGTGTGTGGAACAAATAATCTAAAATTTGGAACTGAATTAAAATTCAAAAGTCTAGTGTGAATTTGAATAACAACAGTCTTGGAATCGTTAATCGAACATCCATGATTCGAAAACTGTTGTCTAGAATATAGAATCAAAAATCCTGAATTTGGAATCAGAGGTCCGAAAATTGAAATGCTCATTGTCTTTTTGAACACTAGAACACTGATTTTTTTCTTGTTCATTTCATCAAGTCATTTCTAGAGATGTGTGATAGAACAAAGAAAAATGAAACACTCCTTGATATGTGACTCCCATTGCCAAGTGGTGCTTGCCTATGTCGCGCTCCCAGACGCATTATGTCATGTCACCCCATAAATACGATAATAAACTGTTTTCTCGACCCAAAAATAAGCAACTATCGACATTCTTCAAATTCTTAGCCAACACACACAGAGCTAGCGAATAGGCCCCGGGATTCGCGACTGCATCTCGCCATGCTAGAAAACCACAAAAAAAAACTTGACATGCGTTGACAACACAGATGTAGCAACACGCAAGCAGGCAAGGAAGTAACAAGTGTTGTGTGCATGGTGAAGTAACGCAAGTGACGTCTGAAAACGGAGCTGTGTTGAGCAATAATACGCTTCACTGTGTTCATCATTTTCCTCCACAGAAGAAACAAAACTTCACCCCTTCACCGCCGAAAGCCACCCGCCAGCCTCCACTCAACCGCGATTGTAATGAATTGAGTGGTTGACATTTATGATTTTGCCTGGCCGGGCGGTGTTTTGTTGTGCCACAGCCACGGCAGAAATGCAATTGTTTGTGCTCTCGTCTCGACTCTCGAATATATTGTATAAATGGGGTTTGGTGTCGAGAATTATGTAAAACTTATTGGATAATTTAATCAAAAATAGTTGTTACTCCGTGTCGAGGTGATGTAAGTGTGGCGTCCGTAATGTGAATTGAGGCGGATTATTTATGTGTTTTCGGTGTGTTTCTTGTAATTGCCGATATAATCTTCCAGCGTGTTTTCTTTGTTTCTGTTTAACCTAGACCTTAGTGGATGGGCTAATAGATTTCAGTAAACTGTTTGTCGCAAACACACGCTTCGATAAAATATATAGAAGCGGGCAGTTGCATCTAATTTGGTTGTGTGAAATATGTTGTCACCAGCAAAAGATTGGGGACACATAGCAAGAATCGCCAATGAATTGAATTGTGTAATACAATTGACGGTTACACGTCTTCCAGGTTTGAAAAATTTTCCTTTCGCTCATATTTTAATTGTATCTGCTGAGAGTCGCCCAATCGTGATTAGGTTAACCTTCGCAAGAGTGATGGATTATTAATTTCGATCAAACATCAGCTAGATGCATCAAGTTTTTTTTTGTTTTCTGAATAAAAATTCAATTTATATATAAATTTCCTGCTTGAGTCGAGCTCGGTATCTGAATTTGAAACCAAATTTTTATCTCGAATCTGAATCTGTAATCTCATTCTGAAAGCTGAATCAGAAATCTGAATCTGGAATCTGAATCTGGAATCAGAATCTAAATCTGAAATCTCTATTTGGAATTCGGAATCAGAAATCTGGATCTGGAATCTGGAATCTGAATCTAGAATCTGAATTTGGAATCTGAATCTGGAATTTGAGTTTGGAAACTGAATCTGGAATCTAAATTTGGAATTAAAAAAATGGAAATCTTTAAATGGAATTCGGAATCTAGAATCTGAATCTGCATCTAGAATCTAATCGTGGAATCGGAATCGGAATCATCTAAATCTAGAATTTGAATCTGAAATCTAAATCTGAATCTGAACTTGGAATCTGATTGAGGAACCGGAATCTAGAATCTAAATCTGAATATGGAATCTGAATCTAGAACCAGAATCTGAGATCTGAAATCTTTAACTCAAATTCGGAATGTTAGATCAGAATCTGGAAGTCGGAATCTGAATCTAAATCTGGATTCTGAATCTGGATTCCGAATCTGAAATTTGAAATCTTCAACTGGAATTCGGAATTTGGAATCTGAAATCAGAATCTGGAATCTGAATCTGAAATCTGAGCATTAATTTTGAAATTTTTAACAGGAATTCGGAATCTCAAATCTGAATCTGAATCTGGAATGTGAATTTGAATTCTTAATTTGGAATCTAAATTTGGGATTTGAATCTGGAATCTGAATCTGAAATCTGAATCTGGAATCTGATCGAGTAACCGGAATCTGAAATCTAAATCTGAATATGGAATCTGAATCTAGAACCTGAATCTGAGTTCTGAAATCTTTAACTCAAATTCGGAATGTTAGATCAGAATCTGAATCTGGAATCTGATCATAAATTCTGAATTTGAAATCTGAAATCATTAACTGGAAGTCGGAATATGAATTTGAATCTAAATTTGAAATTTGAAATCTTCAACAGGTATTGGAATCTGAGATCAGACTCTGGAATCTGAATCTGACATCTATATCTGTAATTTGACATCTTAAATATGAATCTGAATCTGAATCTGAAATCTGAATATAGATTCTCAATCGGGAATCTAAATCTGAAATCTGAAATCATTAACTGGAAGTCGGAATCTGAATCTGAATTTGAATCTGGATTCTGAATCTGTAATCTGAGTTTGAAATTCAAAATTTTCAACAGGAATTGGAAATCTGAAATCTGAATCTAAAATTTAAGCCTGAAATTTGAAATCATTAACTGTAAATCTGGGAGCTGAATCTAAAATCTGAAAAATTTAACTGAAATTCGGAATGTTAGATCTGAATCTGAATATAGATTCTGAATCTTAAATCTAAATATGAAATCTGAAATCATTAACTGGAAGTCGGAATATGAATCTGAATTTGGATTCTAAATCCGAAATGAGTCTGAAAATCGCAATTTTCAACAGGAATTCGGAATTTGAAATCTGAATCTGAAATCTAAATCTGAAAATTGAAATCTTTAACTGGAATTCGGAATCTAAAATCTGAATCTGGAATCTGAATCTTGATCCTGAATCTGAAATCTGAAATCATTAACTGAAATTTCGGAATTTTAGATCTGAATCTGAAATATAGATTCTGAATCTGAAATCTGAAATCATTAACCGGAATATGAATCTGAATCTGAAATCTCAGTTTGCAATTTAAAATCTTCAACAGAAATTCGGAATCTAAAATCTGAGTCTGAATCTGAAATCTATATCTGAAATTTGAAATCTTTAACTGGAATTCGGAATCTCATATTCTGGAATCTGAATCTAGTTTCAGAATATGGAATCTGAACCTGAAGTCTCAATCTGGAACCTGAATCTGAAATCTTTAACTGAAATTCGGAATGTTAGATCTGAATATAGATTACGAATCTAAAATCTGAAATCATTAACTAGAAGTCGGAATATGAATCTGAATTTGGATTCTAAATCCGAAATGAGTCTGAAAATCGCAATTTTCAACAGGAATTCGGAATTTGAAATCTGAATCTGAAATCTAAATCTGAAAATTGAAATCTTTAACTGGAATTCGGAATCTAAAATCTGAATCTGGAATCTGAATCTTGATCCTGAATCTGAAATCTGAAATCATTAACTGAAATTTCGGAATTTTAGATCTGAATCTGAAATATAGATTCTGAATCTGAAATCTGAAATCATTAACCGGAAGTTGGAATTTGAATCTGGATTCTGAAACTGAAATCTGAAATCTTTTTGAAATCTTATTGAAATCTTTCATTGGAATTCGGAATCTGGAAATTGAAATCAGAATCTGGAATCTGAATCTGAACTTGGGTTCAGAACAGGAATCTGAGTATGAAATTTTAAATCTTTGATAACTGGAATTCAGAATTTTAAATCTGAATAATAATCTGGAATATGAATCTAGAATCTGAATCTGGAATTTGAATCTGAAGTCGATATCTGAAACCTAAATTCCTAGATTCTGAATATGAAATCTATATATGGAATCAGAATCTGAATTTAAAATCTTTAACTGGAATTCAGATTCTTAAATCTTCTGAAATATGAATCTGGAAACTGAATCTGAAATACTTAACTGAAATTCAAAATGTTAAATCTGCATCGGAATATAAATTCCGAATCTGAAATAATTGACTGGAAAAAAAATCTGTGATCTAAATTGAATCGGCAGCTAAATCTAGATTCGTATTCGTAACTGAAATTGGAAGTGTTGTTTTTGCCATCTGATCCCGTACCCTAGAATCTGGGCCTGGATTCTAAAGCATTTTAAATATCCAGATCCAATCCATGATTTCGTTTTGCGTATTAATCCTTCCTTCGAAATAAGATTGTTGATCCAGTTTCCTGAATAAAATTCCAGACAAAGAAGCAGATTGCAACCAACGCTTTCCAGATACGGAGTTCAGATTCCAAACTAAGATCCAGGATTGCTCTTTCAATCATACAGAATATTCGGGTTTCGGAATTCATATTACAGATTCAAATCAATGGTTCGTTGCAAAGTGGTGCTTATGATTCTAGATACAAATTCCATATTACATATTGAGTTCGAGTTAACGATATCCATTCGCTGGTTTCATCTCTTGTTAGACACAAATTCCATGGCCTGTCAACAATATGAACAAAGTTACAATCCAGCTTTCTACTTGAACTGTTGTTCTTTGGTTCGCAATGTGAAATGTGACTCTGGAATCTAGCTCCAGACAATTTCTCAAGTTTAAATTGAGATTGAAAGATCCTCATTCCGGAACAAAAGAATAGCGAATGATGAGGTTTATCATTTAAGATCAATTTTCCGTTCAACTATGAACAGCGAAAGGAATATCAGAATCCGTTCGGAAGGTTAGTCATACCACGAAACAAAAATCTTGTAATTGCAAGTAAATGAAATAAATAATTATTAGAAAATTGTGCGATTACATTTCAGAAAAAAAGCCTTTCCCCACCATCAGTTTTTAATACCATATAATAAATTCCGATCCATGTTGAAATTCAAAATGCTATATTATTAAAGCCGTTGTGACAGATCCCTTATTGTGTAAATTGAATAATATGATCGTTACTATTCACATTCAGACTCATACACCGCTGAACTTTAATTTGAATGACTTAAACATTGGCTGTTGCGTTCGTAATTGGCCAATATTTGCTTCTGAACACGTCCTGAGCGAGAACATTTATAATAGAATGCAATGTAACTGCTTCATTGTAATCGTAAGCCGATCTTAACCAATCCGTTGTGTGCTGATTCATTTTTTCCCTCCCTCCGAGTGAAACAATCCCCAATGATTACGACGACTTGATATGCTACAGTTATGCTGTTTAATTAGATCCCAATCCATCGCGCAGCAAATCTCGTCCGATGTTGTAATGGCAGTCACAATACATCGTGGCATAATATGCCACAGAGTTTATGAAACCATGGCCCAATATAAATGGTAGGCCTCCCCCCTTTACACCCCTCGAGAAACGAGCGACCCATGCGGCTAAGAGCGAACTTTAGCGCAATAAGGTTTTGCAACGGCCCCAATGGGACCTTCTCCGCCACAATATGCCCCCCTCGCTCTGACCACCATTGCACAAAACAGCAACAGAGCTATTGCATTACTTTTTTCGAGCAGAGCTTCGCGTTCTTAGGGGCGCGCGCGCTCGAGCTGGGGGTGCAAGTGTGGTACCGTGTGTTCAAGAGAGGGTCGTCCCGTCCCGACTGCCACTTACACAGCACAGCCTACATAAGAGAGTGGTGGGTGGTGGTGAAATCGCACGCGTTGACCAACCCCCGAGGGGTGGATTTGGAAAGGGGCGGTCGGCTCACTTTACACAGCCGTGCTTTTCTGCGATAATCTGTTGTTGGGTAAAAGCGTATAAAAGCGTGCACCTTTCAGCTCTTTTAGCGAACCCAGACTGAAGTGCCGGTGGTGGGGTGCACTTTCGGGCAGATATTGCGAGCGCAGGTCGTAAGTGTGCCCAACACCGTACGATGACGACGACGACGGTGTAACATAATGGCAATTATGTTGATTTTTTTTTCTGCCACGTACCCGTCTACGGCTCTCCACCTTCATCATTTTGTCGATGCCAGTCGGGCGCGAGCTCGTCCCGGCTGGGCGAAGTGCGCCAAATGGCGAGAACACAATTTAGAGTTCACTTTTGTGTATTAACGTTTCGAGCTTGTTTGAAGCTTGGCGTTGGCAGGAGAGCAGGAAGCAGGGGAATTGTTTTGATGTTGGGCCCGCTTTGAACTCCACCATCCCACTAAAAGTGCGAGTGGGTGTTTGAATTACATCACGGGTCGGTCTCAATTGGCTGGCGGAGCCTTCTTATTTATCCCATCTCAGAAGGGCAGTGTTTTTTTTTCACCAAAATAGATTGCAAATTCACTACTCTCGTAGGCTTGGTCTCCTGTCAGTAAATGGGGGAAAGGAGACATAAGAACAACAACGTAAACCGTTTTCTGATGTGGGTAACGTGGGGATAAAAATATGTTGTGCGCTTCCCGGGTTTTGTTTCCCTATCGATGGTGACATGTTTCGAACCATTTCGTTCCATGCCATGTCTATTCCTACTCTGTGACTATTTGATGTGAATAATATCACCTAGAATGAGCTGAAAATAGTCTAATTTCTTACCCAGCTATCTTCGATTCGGATGAAACTTATCACACGATTACGTATGTTGGCTAAGTATTTTCCACGGGTAGAAACATATCCTGACTAAAGAATATATGCCAACTTTCAGTGAATTTTTGAAGAAACTAGTTGTTATTCTAAATCACATAGCTCATATCGATAATATGTTTTCAAAATATTTGAAATTTAGGTATTGAAAATTTGAATAATTTGCAAAAACGCCCTTTCAATGTTTTTTTAATATATTTTTTTTTATTTTTTTCAATGCCACAATTCTCTCTTTGATATTGAATGGACAGTTTGAAAATTACAGCTTATATGATGTGTTTATCTGAAGCTTAAGGGAGTATTCTAGTCTAGAAATCTGGAAAAAATCAAATTTTTTTCCTTCATATTTCTTTAGTTTAGGCATTCCAGAATATACCCTAGAAAGGACTCATCGAAAATCTTATTATTTACCAAGCTAGAGCCATATTAGTGATGCAGTATCAAACCTGGAACGGCCATAACAATGAACGCGTTTGAACGTTTTTCTCGAAACTAGTTTTTTCAAACTGGCGTACACGATATCTCAAGTTCTACTGAACCGATTCATATCGAATTTATATGGATACAATCTGCAGGCATCTCTCTATCGCATGAACCTTTAAAGATTATATTTTTAAAATTTTACTATTTTTAAAAAATCGGGAAACGTAAGAAAAAAAAAACGTTTTAAATCGCATTTTGTTTTCCAAACGGCCGCCATTTAGGCAAAAAAGATGTTTTTGGCTTGTCCGAGGTTCATGCGATAGCGGCATTTTCACTGATTCAGAATCTGTTCGATTTTTTTGTTTTAGATAATCAGAAGGATTGGAATCGTGTACCCCATGGCACAACTTTTTTTAACCCCCTCACTTCATCAGCTCTTAACTATTCTCGTTATGAATATTTTCCCTCCGTTCAATTTTTGTTTTATTGTTTAAAGATATATGAACAAATAATGATATAATGGATAGTACAAATATTCTTCGGATTTATTTTTACGGAGCTCGAAAAAACGACCGAAATTCGTGTCTCTAGAATATCCCCTTAATTGAATTGAAATTTGTATGCTCTGTTATTTGACTGCAGCGCTCCTAGTGGTCGTATCTGCAATATTTTGACAGCAGATTGTTCAAATTTTTTGTCACGACTTATTAAGTTTTAAATAAGTTGTAACAGATATCCATTGATTTTCGAAAAGCTGGAAAATTACTTGGACACTCATTTCGAAAATCCGACGACGCGTTGCATTTGACTAAATCTACAGTATAATGCAGCGGTACTCAACTTTTTATTTCATAAGGGCCACGAACATGGTGTCTTGGTGTCGCGGGCTGCAAAAAACAATAAAGATAGAAGGGGAATGTCCAAGATACGGCAGTATTGTTAACATAGAACTGCGAAACTATTGCTGGCGAGAACAAGCATTGAAGAAATTTGATAATAAAACTCTTTAATTTAAAACCAATGACAAGGGATTAACCGGCCTTTTCACTAAGCTAGGATCGCGAAGACGCATAAGACGCAGAACAGCAACAGAAAATCCGAACCGAATCTACTGTGTGCTGGCGGCGGAGACGAAACATTTAACCACATTTAACCCGCAAGCAATAATTAAAATTAAAAAAATTGGAAAAAAATCCCAAATAAGTCAATCACGATTTATCAGCTATCCAGCTAGCGACCAGACGGCAGCAAAGCTTTCCAACGTAACGCTGTCAATTGAAAAATTTCAAACTTACACCTCAGTACAGATACAAGGAACGAACTTTTCACCAGATCAAGGCGGCGCTCGCACCGAATAAAATGATAAAAGATTATTGTGAATACTGGAATTTTAAATCGCGGATGGTATGTTTATACTTAATAAATAGAATACGGCGGAGCTCAGATTGCAACAGTTTTCACACATTGTCCGTAGAACGAATGCTGCATTTGCATTTCGAGAGCCCGCCTTACGCCCGTCTGATTAACAGTGATATTCTAATATTGTACCTCGCTGATGTATAGAATGAGAACAAGGATACAAAATAACGAACAAATCAGTAAAAAGACAGTCCGCGGCTTAATGTGTACATTTCGGTGGAAAAAAATACAATGAGTGACATCATGTACAAAAATGATACATTTGAAAACATTATCAAAACCAATATTGAGTATAGATCATGTATAGTTTTGGAACCGAATCATGGTCTTTCAAGCACCCAAAAAGTATAGTATAGAATATATATATATATTCTAAATTGTATTTGTTAAAGTATCTTGTAGCTCATCATTATATTGGAATCACCAAAAGTGTGGACGCTTCAGACTTTGGAACAATCTTTATAAAATTAATTCGTAATTTGTAATTCACCTGAAATACCGTCCGAGTAATTGATCAATGTTATCCAGAAAAAATTGTCCACTAGACGCCCTTGGGGCATACGGAACTTGGCCGAAAAGTAATGCAGATATGCTTACAAGACTTCAGAATCCATTTACACATCGAAAAAAAAGATTCCCGTTCGCATGCAATTTTCTATTCGATTCGCATTTGTTTGAAACAAGAAATTGCATGTTAACATACGAGTCGTATACGAATCGATCTATACGACTCGGATGTTAAGTCGCACTCGGCGTCAAATTCCGTGTGGACTGCTTGCTGGCTGGAGCAAGACTAGAATGAAAATGGCAGATGATTCTTTTTTTTTTTGTAAATTTGTCTTACTTGGTGCTTATTCTGAGAATACATTCTATAGCAAACGATTGAGTATATCTGTTCCGCACGGTCACAGATTCAGTGATGTCACATATTCCTTTGTACTGGAAGGGGTAAAACATTTTATCTTCTGTACTTTTTTGCAAAAAACTGTTCCATTAAAAATACTTATTATATTTTATTAGTTTAAAAATTAATCAAGCTTAGTTTTGTTGTTGTAATAATCTGAAAAACAAACCCTCGACGGTTGCCGAGGCCGTTCTTTTCAGGTGAATGTCTTTTTTCGTTCTAAACATATTCGTGGTCTTCGACGAATTTCATGCCAACTCGTCTTACGAGTTGGCATCATCTCAAATTGCAGTGAAATTTTGTGGGTAAAAAGACATTGGTCATTTAAGCAATACTTGAAAACTTTGAAAAAGAATCAGACTACTTTTTGTAAAGGGTCAAAATTGTTTTCTTTATATTTTACAAAAAACTTGTAACTCAAAAACTGTAAACTGTAAACAGATTTCTGATCAAAGAATGATATGTAGGAAATTGAATTTTCATAAAAATACCGAAAAATTACATTGGAAAAAAAATGTTTTAAAAATTGGAATTCATTTTTCTCAAAAACGTATTTTTTGAAATTCTCACAAAAATTATGTGAACAGCCCTTACAATTTGCAACAAGTCACCCATACATCGGAAGATGGGCACTTTTACAGGAAAATATTTTTTCTAGCAACAACGATTTTTCGAAAAAAAAAGTTGAAAAACCCAAAATTACAAAAAAAAATCACTAAAAAACTCTAAGACCTATAAAATGTTGGTTAGAGAATGAAATGTAGGAAATTATTTAAGTTTTCATTAAAAATATCAATATATTTTTTAAGTTTCATTGAAAACATAATATTTTGAAAATTAAAATTCATTTTTATTAAAAAAAAGTTTTTTTAAATTCTGAAAATTTTTCCAACAACAACTTTTCCATGCATTCTTTGGAAAAATACGTTTGATGTTTAACTCGCAGCATTTTAATGTATAAACTATAGCGATTTGCATGTTCTGCAAACTTTTTTTCTATTTAGAAACATGTCGAACGCGAGAATTTATTCACAAAAATGTTAAGAAGGAAATATTACTCTATATAAAAATGCCATGTATTCCAGAAACTATAAGTGATAGAAAGTTGATCCATGTCAATCAAATGTTTTGAGATATTTTGGCCGATTATTTTGTGTAAAGGGTGTGTCACATCAAATTGCATCACGGAAAAAACGCTGTAGAAATTTAATTTTTAGGAATTATATCTTCAGCTTTCGCTTATAATCAGATAAGAGTGTATAGATCACGTTGGCCATGCTTCACTGTCAATTTTTCGTAAATTTGGAAAAATGTCGTCGAACGAAAAAGAGCGTCGTGAATTAATCCTGTGCACTCATTTCGAGAATCCGGAGTTGTCACATCGGGACATCGGTAAGATGATGGGAATCGTCCAATCCACGGTCAGCAGAGTACTAAAACGATACTTCGAGAACCTAACCATCTACCGGAAGGTGAACAACGGCAAAAATGGATGCTCCGTCAGTGAAAAAGATCACAAGCGCGTAGTTAAGCAGTTTAGACGTGATCCGAGAAGTTCGGTCCGGGATGTCGCCAATAAGCTGAATTTGTCAAGTTCATTCGTCCAGCGGACCAAGCAGCGGGAGGGTCTGCGTACATACAAGGTTCAGAAGGCTCCTAACCGCGACGAAAGGCAAAACATGGTGGGGAAGACGCGAGCCCGGAAGCTGTACACCGAAATGCTGACGAAGCCGCATTGCCTGGTAATGGACGACGAAACCTACGTCAAAGCGGACTTTCGTCAGCTGCCGGGCCTGTTGTTCTTCTCCGCAGAGGACAAATTCAGCGTTCCGGAGGAGATTCGCAAGCAGAAACTATCCAAGTTTGCCAAAAAGTACATGGTGTGGCAAGCGATCTGCTCTTGCGGAAAGCGGAGCGCCCCCTTCGTGATGAACGGCACGGTAAACGGGCAGGTTTACCTTAAGGAGTGCCTACAGAAGCGCTTACTACCACTATTGAAGCAGCACGAGGGCCCGACCATCTTCTGGCCGGATCTCGCTTCGTGCCACTATTCAAAGGACGTGTTGGAGTGGTACGAAGCCAACGGGGTCACCTTCGTGCCAAAGGAAATGAACCCGCCCAACGCGCCGGAGCTTCGCCCAATAGAGAAATATTGGGCGATTATGAAGCAGGCCCTCCGGAAGAACCCAAAAGTTGTCAAATCGGAGGCGGACTTCAAGAGAAAATGGATTTCTGTTCAAAAAAAACTACAACCTGACGTTGTACAGAACCTTATGGACGGGGTAAAGAGGAAGGTGCGAGCATACGGGCTTGGGCTCGAAGTATGAATAAAAAGAAAATGCCAAAAGTTGTTTAATAGTTTTTATTTTACTATCTAAAATTTTCAAAAGAATCGGTCTACTAGGCGAATTTCTACAGCGTTTTTTCCGTGATGCAATTTGATGTGACACACCCTTGTATACCACTCATTTGCTGCTGAAGATAAATAATTGATTTTAATCGTGAAATCGAGTAACTTTATCGACTTTTTAATTTTAGATGTGAAATTGGAATCATTTGTTTTCGCGTTCATAGCCCCATAATTGAATCGAAAACAGTTCGCTTTCGTGAAGGAATCTATCAAATCTTCTTATAACACGTCCCTTGTAACCATAACGCGTAATTCCCAATAATTTGACTCTCTTGGGAGTCATTCAAAAGTGATGCGATAAAGTTTTCCCGAAACGTTCTGCTTTTAATATCGCCAATATACGCCAAACTTTATGACATTGCTTCTATCGCTGGCTCGGAAATGTGCGCCTGACTCAACTGAAGTCGAACGAAAATCCGCGTGCTTTTTAGGCACTCCCTTATATTATGAAACATAAAATTGTTTCACGGAAAATTAAGACATCTCCTCAGCACCGGGAGGCGTGTGAGGGAGGCAGAATTTGTTTACTCCAACGCGCGCAACGCACACAGCGAGAGACACGCAGCAAATGATACAATTTTAATGTGAAAACTCTGCTGTGAATCTCATTACCAGATTCGGCTTGCGTGAAGTTGAATTGAACCGTACATTTAAAGCCGATGGAGGCTTCTATTTTTCCACCACTGACTGAGAACCCCAACGGGTGCGAGTAGAATTGGAATCAACGATAATGATGACTGCAGCTGCTTCAAGAAATATTGAAACATCATTAAGCACAGTGGTTACGACAACCGGAGCCCAATCCAGCCGCAAAATTTGCGCAATTAACGCAAAATCTCAACCACAAAACGGTCGATAATCGAATCACCATTACCCGCAAGGTATAAACCATTACCAAACCTATTATAGCACATACCCTTGCCCCCTCGCGTACCTGCATCTATGCAACAGCTTACCAACATGCATCCATGCCATGGAGAAAAAAAAGTGAACGTCTGGTTCAGCAAAAAAAATAAGGTAGGCAATCCGACCAGAATAAGAAGCCGATGCAGCAAGCAAATTGTTGCTCAATCACCATTTTTGCGATTCGAGGCGAACTGCTGTTGCACTCGTTTCGTTGCCAAATCGAGTTGCGGACTTGTTCACCTACTTTTTCGGTTTTGACTTGCTGGTTTTTTCTGCCAGGTTTATGGTTGTCTCTGTGCCTTCACCGACTTTTCTTCTCCCGCAATAGGAGATTGGTTCGGAGATATTGGAGGGGTAGTTTGTTTTAATTTCTGGCTGTGAATCAAGTGCTGCTGCTGGGTTTGGTAACTCCAAATGAACTGGATTCTGGAGCACCATTAATCATAATAATATTACAAAAACCAATTATCGCGCGATTTGTCCCCACACAATTATAATCACAAAACCACAAAAAAAAAACTATTATGTACCAGTAAGTGAACAACCAGCAACGAAACACGTCACGTAGCTTTGGGCGAACAAATCGAGCTCAAGGTCATCCTTTATGTATTATTTAACCATAAACACGAACGATTCGCCGTCTCTCGGCCACATTTCGCTGCTACATTAAGCGCGCTGTCTGCGACGCATTCGTCTGATCGCTTCACACCAGGGTCTGGTCGTTATGCAATCTTTTCATTTGAGGTCAGAATATGGTTTTCGGGTAAACGAAGTTAACCATTGGTTGTGGGTAGAAATAATTACGCCAAAAAACGTTTTGGGTCACCTGGAGCTGTGAGTGGTTTCCATCATTATGATTTCGCCAATAAAAAAACTCGGATGAGAAATGGTCTCTCTCCAGAAACAAACGAAATTGCAAATCAATCAACTACAACATGTGAACTATGCGATGTTGAAGGAAAATCTAATTGGAATGAAATGCTTTTGTTACATAAATAAATAGAAAAAAGGGGAATGAAAACAAAAAGAAAAAGGAGAATCAGAAGAAAAAAAGAGAAAAAAATAATATGAATGAAATACATGAAGGAAGATAAAAAAATCAAAGAAGGAAAAGAAGCAGGAAAAGGACATAGAAGAAGAAAAAAATCGAAAGGAGAAGAAAACAGAAGTTGATAAAACTTATAAACCTTTGCTATAAAGAATTGAATAGTTATAATAATGCGATAGAAGGTGTTAATAATAATACTGAATCTTAATATTTCACAGAAAATCCACAAAAAATGATCCACGTTTCGGTCGATTTTCCCGAATATTACTTGTTTTTGAACTATGAAGCTCTCGCCATTTCCCTGAAAAAGGGGATGTTGTAAATGCCGGAACGGATATATCAGGCGGACACGTAGTGCCTCACTATGTCCAACTTCTTCGTGTTCTGGGAAGTAACTGACAGTACGAACAAAGGATTGGCGATCTAACGTACAAATCTACACCTAGGTGGCGCTGCGGTGAAAGTGATGATAGTTTTAAATTTTGCCATGTGAGCTTATGGAAGCTTTGTAGTTCTTTCCATAAATTACAATGTTATAATCATAAAAGAATATTTGATTGCGATTAGTTTGTAAGAAATTAAATTTCGCGCAATTTTATATATAACATGTTATTTATTTACCTCTTTCAGTAGTGAAAACTATAAAAATGTTGACAATGGTTGAATTAAAGAAGGAAATTCGAAAGCACAATCAAACACGAGTAGAAAAATGCACGATTCCTGCATGTGAGAACTACCTTGGAAAGCCCGGAAGTAAAATATACGTGATTTGTTTTTGAGTTTTAGGTTACATTAGCATCATTTTCTTAGATCAGAAACAAAATCCAGATGTCTCACCGATCGTTTACGTTTTGCGTTAGATCGCCAATCGGACGTAGTTGTTTCACAGTTTTCGCTAAGGCCGCTGCAAATCAACTGATAAGTCGATGCATATTTGTGTGTGTGTTTGATAAAAGATAAAATTTGGTCGCTTGTTTTTATTCACTGCAGTGCCCCTAGTTGTCACATCGAAAAACTAATGACAACATTTCGATCCGGATGGTTTATTAGATCGGGTGAAATTAGTCATGCGTAGAAATGGAACATATGGTGATTCGAGCAGTTTACAACAATCCTTCTGGGATTTGGCGAAAATGTTAACGGCGAGCCATAGTACAGTTCGGCGTATTTGTATACGAGTAGGTACGAGCAACGAGTGATGACACTCAAACTTATACATAAGCATTCCCACATATACAAGCACCCCTCACTCACACTCGTGAAAACGAAAGTGACGTATCGTTCATTCTGAGAGTATGCATAGAATTCTTCATATTCGGTACAACTTTCCTCTAATTTACTACAAACTTTGATCGATCGGCTAAAAACGGCTGAAACACTCACAAGTGTTTTGGGAATAAGCTGAGCTAAAAATTTTCCTGCTCATATCAGAACTTACTGTAATATTTTTTGCAAAATTACAGATGATTCTCTAAAACACTACAAAAATTGTTTTTGGTACTTTTTTTAAACCAATGGGAAAAATTAAAATATTTTTTTTTCAAGATTACAAAATCAGTGTACCATTTGAGCAGTGGAGATCTGGAGATCATCTCTCAAACTATCATTGAGTATATTTGTGTTGTGTATGGTTTGATCTTTGTTTGTTTGATTTGTGAAGAGTTTCTGTCAATATGAATTTCTATTCAAAAATTAATACGTGTTAGAATATCATAACTGGAAACAGTTTCACTTTCATAATTGCACGCGGTAATATAATGTTCAACAGTTGAGAAAAAATAATGGAACCATTACCAAATTTCTGATAAAATATTGTTAGTAGTATTTGTTCAAAAATAGAAGCCATTTGTTTCCGAGTTTAGAACGGAATCGGATTCGTGTTGAGCAGCGCACGAGAGCGACGCGTATATTTTTGCTCTGTTTTAATATCTTTAATCGTTTGGAGTGTATTACATTTTGGAGTTCGCCCGTGAAATCAGTGATAAAATGTATTATCTACCTTCATGAAGTTGGGAACAGTTGATACTTGCTTGGGTTCCCGTGATGGCTAGTGAAAAAGAGTTAATTAGTGATGAAATAAATTGAGCGAAGCAATCTTTTCACTTTGTTTCTGTTAGTGAATTGGAGTGCTCTTGATCGCCAAGCGTTTCATTATGTAATGATTTCAACTTTTCGGTGTGTTTTCATTTTATGGAGAACGAATATTTCTCATTTTTTACGAAACAGGAGCGCAGCGGTAATATCACCGAAAAATAAATTAGTGGCATAGTGCGGCGATAGATAAGTTTTCTCTCTTTTCTTTTCTATCGCTAACATATTTTTATGGTATGCGTAAACTGACCAGACGTCGCGTCCTGACCAGACGCGTTACGCGGGACAGTTCCGCATTCCAACAAAATGTCCCGCGTAAGATTCCGTCCCGCGAAACGTCCCGCATTCGGCAAAAGAAACGAAAATGTCTCGCGATATCAATATATTTCAATATGACAATTTGATCATTTTGATTTTCTTAAATGGATGAACCTCAAAAAAAGCTTTTATTTGGCAGACTGTTCAAGAGCGCTTCTAATGCATCCAAAGATTAATACGTGAGCTGGTTTCATCGCACCGACATTGGGCTTTTTGTTTAGATAGTGTCAACTGGAAGCGACAGCAACAAAATTGGAAAATGATTTTTTATAAAAGTCCTATATTGATCCGCAGGGACCAACGTGAGTCAGACGAAAAGTTCATCCTTGGTCCCCTAGCTCGGTCAGGGCTTAAATAAGCCGGAAGAACTAGTGTATGCTAGACAGGAAGAGGCAGAGTTGTTTGATGAAGTATCGTAAATGAAACGCTGGGCGGTCGTACGGAAGTTGGCCGGAACCTGAACCATGGTCGATGAAAAGATGTATATCGGCGTGCTATTTTACCTTTTCGTGGCTTAGATGGTCGTCTGTCTCTCTATTTTTGGCCATTCGCCCAAAAGTTTTCTATCGAGCGCAACTGGGGAATGTTGGGAAGGTTGGTGGTCTTCGCGACAATGTCTATCTCCAGCCGATCCATCCTCCAGTGATGTTTTGGCATAATGGGCTGATCCCAGTTTCGGCATAAAGACCATTTCAGCTTCCCAACTCCGGCAAGCACTTCGTACTATATATCTTCCCGTTCACCATATGACTCGAAAGAAGAGCGGCTTGGACATTCTCTTCACGTCTGTCAGAGAAGAACCTTCTTCGAGAACTTGATGTGAATGATATATTCGACGTCAACGCTTACCTGGGGAACGTAAAGTACCCGGTCCCCTGCCATTCGTTGAATTCTAGCATTAAGTAGTCTCGTCTTTCATTATGAGTACGAAAAGAATTTTTTCACTTCTTTCGCCGGAAAGAAGTTTTTTACCAGCACCTCAAGCTACTCCTTCTGGGTGATTGCCTGCTGCTCAGATCCGGCCGGTCTCGTCTGACGCTTCCGCATAAAAATGTCCATTTTGGCCAGATTTTTCTCCACCGTTTGGCCGGTTGCTTCGATCTCCCGGCTTAAGGAGCAGCAAAGAGATGATATTGTAAATACCAGATCGGCTATATCAAAGTGCCTCAGGATGTCCAACTCCTTCACTGTGGGGTGGAGCTTGCAGTATGGGAAACATCAAGTTGCTTGACAGTGCTGCTGCTGCGAATCAACAGCCTTGAATCATTTTTGTTGTAGACTTAATAAACGTAAGATTTAAAGAAAGTTTGTTCCTATAAATTATCCTTCATCGCCATCCGAAATTAGTCCATTTTTTTTGAATGCATACGTTAACACTAAAATCGATGAAAAATGAATTGGAATTTTCGAGCATTCCATTCGGTAATTTGAAGAAAATTGTAGAATTTGAATCGTGCTTGCCAGGCGTAAATGCTCTGATTGAGCGAGTGATTTTCGGGCGTAAACAAAATCTAAACCACAACTGAGTGCCGATACTCAGAAAGAAACAATACTGATCAGTTTAGATTTGCTAAACTATGGTTTATGTTCACATAACGTATATACATAACGTTTTGTTTTTTTTTGTCCCGCGTTAGACCTCTGACCATCTGGTCACTTCAGGTATGCGGTAAGTAGCCTTTTGGGGGATTCTTAGGTATTGGTGTGTGTTTTGTTTCTTCTTTATTATATGTGTGTGCGTGCGTTTGACATTCTCTGTTATTCAGGGACGCCCGTATAATATCGATATGGCTCCGATTGATCATTGAAAGATTCTAGCGGTTAGATTTGTTTTCCTCTCGCAAGTGCGAAGTGTGTGTGCCGGAGTGTAAATATCACCGTCTAAAATCGCCGGCATAGCGCCGTGGTAAGCGACCAGCTCCTTGAGCAAAATTGTCTTTGACTCAAATTCACCCCATGAATTCTCACATACTTCATTCAGTTTAATTCCCGTTAGAAAACGCACAGCACGATAGTTTCCATATCAGCTCTCAGAATGCTGCTCATTTTTCGTTATATTTTCTAGTTTGTTTCATGGTTTTATGGTAATAATTATTTCATTAACAGCGCTACATCAAATGAAGTTGGTTTCTTCCAGCCACCAGTTTAAAATTTTAGATTTATATTTCATGAATTATAAGTTTTAAACTTACGAATAGAGATTTCAGGTTTTAGGAATCTATAGAATATAGATGATTTTTTTTTAAAAGTTTGCCATATACTTGGCATTGAGAAAAGTGTTTTTTGAATTAGACATTATTTTAATGATTTTACTATTCAAAACTATTCATTTACATATTTTAGATGTCACAACAACAATGTACAAGGTTACAAACAGCTCGTGTCTTATTTATAACCACTCGAATAAAATACAAATCATTACTTTTGAATGTTTCTGTCGACGTTTGATTGGAAGATTTAACGCTTTCATTTCAATCTAGTGAAAATGCTGTTGATTTCTTAATCGATTGACGATATTCCACCTTTTCCACTTGACCCAACCGATCTGATGTTCGCATCGATTGTGAGTGCTTAATAATCAATCGATGCGAACATTACCTCAGTGAATCTTCTAGATGCTGAATGCGCCGTAAAGAAGAGCCACAGTTTGTAAATTGGATGGCTGGAAGAAGGTAAGCGTTTCAGACAGTCTCGATTCGAAATGTTGGATTCTTGATTACAACAGCAGACGAATTGATTTCTGTAGTTATCTTGAATGTGTGATGCCTGGATGAACATTCAAATCTATCTGCGAGATTATTGATTTTCAGTCCACTCGCATCGAGAAACAATTCCTCCTGTCATTCGCTCTCATGCTCTCATACCACCCCCATCTATCTGAACACATCAAACCAATCCCGTTTTGGATATAGCCTTTTTCCCATTAGCTCTTGCACTAATCTCTCGAGTAGAGACGGCCATTTATCATGGGTTACGGTATCAAACCGATGGCAGATGGTGTGGTGAGTGCTTTGTTGTTTTTTAGCCTCGTCCCGGAAAGCGAGTATCGGTTAAAATGGAACGTGAGATCAGTACACGACGAAGACAAACCTTTTGTCAACCATTTGTATCCAGTTCACTGTTTTGGACCTAGCTTTACATATGCTGTTCTTTAAATTGTGAATTCATCTGGTCGGCTCTGATCTTTTATGCCATATTGACGTTATACACTCGTCATCTAACTGTGGTCGTTTGAATTGTCTTTTCATATGAATTAGTTTTTCACGCCGAATTAGTCAAAAAGCTATCTATTTTGTCTCATCTTTCTTCGAAGCTTTTTTTTTAATTTTCAATTTCAGGATAGATCTACAAAATATCATTTTATAATTACGTAGGTATTTATTTTTGTTTCAATCATTGAACACTCAATAATTTGAGTCCATGTCACAAGTCATTAAATGAGCTAAACCTTTCCAACATTTTTTTTCACGGTTGTCGAAATGTCTAGATGTGACAGATTCAGGATTTTCAGCTGCTTACAAATCATTAAAAACAGTCAATCATTTGATATACAGTTCCACTTTATCCCGAGAAAAATTGTCTCAATACATTCTGTTTGCTGTAAAAGAATCGGTCTACCCATTTTAACCGCTTTCAGAATATATTTGGCAAAATCGACACGGCACAAAAAATACAGAGTGTTAGTCGAAGAACGAGCTTAGTAGGAGAGCTTCTATTTAGTAGACAGAAAGAATAAAGTTTGTCATGAATTTTCGGGAGAATAACGATAAAAAATCCATAAATACAACTTTTAAGTTTTGTACTTCTTAATTGGTACCCAATTTCACTAATTTCAATGTTTTACAACCGCTTTCTTTGCAAAATTTTTCCATCTTCGAAAAAAAAAAACAGAATCGCTTTAAATAGCCTACTTTTTAAACTAGAGACAGTTTAATGCAGAAAATTTAGGTCGAGAAAAGTTCAATAATTTTGCCATAGTTGAGATATGACCATATCTGCAGAAGGATTTCATCAAATATGATCTTCTATCACGTCCTGAAGAATTTCGGTCACCTACCTTGTATATCTAGGAAAAACAAAAAAAACTACCTTTCTTAATTTTTGATGTGTTATGTAAAGAAGCGTTAGATTTAATTAAATATTTGTTTTTGGTCTCGACACATAATTTTTCTTTAAATCTTCTCCTCACATTTGAGGTGCCGTCCATTATTTTTCTTAAAAAGTTCTCTCAAATATCTTTCAATTGTTGGTGGAAAAATATTCGGTAAAAATGGCACAATCCGATTTCTCAAAAAAAAATTAAAATAAAAATGAGGATAAAATTTATACGATAAGGAAAAGTTACAGATTATAGATTTGACCTTTCACGCAAAAGGTCACGAGCAGTGTTGCCACACGTACAGATTTATCTAGAAAAGTACAGATTTTTTTGTTATTTTTGGTACAGTTTCTGTACGGTACATACTACAGATTTTCCTCAAAAAGTACAGATTGGTACAGATTTTTTCCGCGTGTGAAATTTCTCTCGAAAATTTTATTTAATGATAATACGCAATCTAAATTTAAAAAGGCCATGTATAAGCATTATCAAACACACGAGTGATTCGAGGCTAGTAAATGTTAATGTACATTGAATTCGACTCCGATTGCGTAGCCTCGGCGGCTTGGGGCCGTCTCCTCGTTAGATGGTGACTTCGTCCGCCTTACATTGACCTCAGAATAAATTTCATTACGGAAAAATAAATTCATAATAAAAATTTCCGGCGGCGTTAATACGTAAGTACTAGTATTTGTAGTAGGGAAAATGCAGGGGAAATGAACAGGGTTGGTAAAACGAACCAGTGCTCCAACTTCGATAATTTATCGTGGGTGAGGATGAGGAAGCCTTGTTTTTTGTCCTAACTGTATTTTTCCGCGATTTCTGAGGCACTGAAACTTATTTTTTGAACGACCCTCGTATAAACCAAATTGATACTTCTTCATTATCCTATTCTTAGAACATTTGACGCTATTTAAGGCATCCTGTTATGGACGAAACTGTCAAATGTAAAAAAAAATAAATAAAACAGAAATTTCTTTCACGGTAGCCATTCGGATTTTACGCGCATCGTATTTGAGAAGTTTACCGTGAAATTGAAATCATTCGACCTGATATCTTCGACAAACCATCAGTTTGACAACTGTTCACATATTCAATGAGAGGTAAACAGATATTCTGTTCGGTTTCAGTGATTAAATCGCATTAGAAATTACTTTGTTGTTTGGGGCAAAATTTGCCAACACTGGACAACGACTAACAATGTCATGTTTTCCAAAGCTGATCTACCTCATCACATGTTGCTTTTAATGAGGTTCCTTTTAGGGTTTTGACCCTGAAAAAATATGCCAACTCAACCAAAACCAAACCTCAATATGTGAAGCGTTATTTGTTTCTTATTACCTTTTCGTACGTATGAGAAAATTCTAATTACTACTATAGGTGAACAAGCTCAGCTTAATTCATACATGTACCTATCATTTCAATAATGATTAAAACAAATTAAGATGAAGAACAACGCATAAATCTGTCCAATTCAGCGTGATTTGTGTTATTGTTCATTTTACCACCACCATGTGATCATTTTAACTGCGCGATAAAAAAATGTTCGATTTTACATCTTTTTTTCTTTTAGTGAAAAATGTACTATTTTTATTTTCTATAATAAAAACTGTTTGATATCTTGAACAACAATTAGTTAAGCTATAATATTCTTCGAAGAACGGAAATTGTAGCGGTGTGTGAACGCAGTAAATGGGCATATTCCTTAGGGTGTTAATTTTAACCTCTTTAGGGGGTAAATTTAGATATAAAGTAAGCAAGTAAATATAATATTTTCTAGTAAACAAATGGGTATTTTTTCATATTTCATGATTTTTCTTTACTATGAATAACTCCAATGGTACAAATTTTCGGTACAGATTTTTTGAAGAAAAAGTGCAGATAAGGTGGTACAGAATAAAATGTGGCAACACTGGTCACGAGTTCGATTCTCACTCCCGACATTCTTCCAAAAATGGAAGTAGAGTGACGAACTAGCCAAAAGTGTTGGAATCCACTATAATACAGAAAAAAGATATAGATTGAACAAATTTTCGATAGAACATAAATGTACTAAACGTATTAAGTGTAATAAATGTAACAAATGTACTAAATGTAATAAATATACTCAATGTACTGAATATACCCGATTTACTCAATGTACCAAACGTACTCTAACCACTTTAAATATGAAAAAAAAGAATTTGAGCTGATTTAGTACAAAAAAAAAAGATTGTACAGATCTTTTTCTGGAAAATCAGATTGGTTGAACGGACCACGAAATTTGGTGTTAAATTTTTATGTATGAATTCCACCATGTAAGAATAAAAACTTTGAATTTGTTCGGATGCAATTTATTATATTATTTCATTTTTGTTTCATATTTTATTCAACTTTCTTAAAACAAAATTATTGACGTAGGGTTAATAAGTTCGGTTATATAGATCTTAAGAAGCAAGTTAACATATTATTTCATTTACATTGTTGTTCAATTCTAAATATAAATTCAAATTTTATAAAACCAAGATGATGCAGCTATACGCTTCCTTTCTGAAAGTTAGAGGAAAGGTCCCCAACTTGGGATGAATAAAAAATGACATTAACCAACGTTTGTCAGGAGGGGGGGGGGGGGGTCTTCGTAGCCACATTGGTTGCACGTTCGCTTAGTAAGCGATCGATCGTGGGCTCAAAAACTCAGGGCCCTCATTGATCACCTTTGTGTTTTACAGAATAACTACGTCCACGCAACAATCATCAGCGATGGAGATGGATCCACGGTCGAAATAAGATCGATTCATCCATACAACTGCTCTGCTCTGCAAGAAACATCGGGCCGCTGTTCTATTAATAACTCAACAATGATCATATCAACTGTCTCCGTTGTCCAGTCTAACTGGGCAATGGAAGGACAGAAGGAATACTCTTACGCCTAAATGGCTACTGTGTAATGTAATGTACCATATGCAATGGTATAGAAGGGAAATACTCTTACGCCGACAAATGGCAACTGTGTAATGTTCTATTTATAAATATGATAAACATGTGACATGTACATGATTAAAATTCGGCTCTGTTTCAGCCTAAAATAAACAAATGGGATAAAAAAAAATGGCAAAGAGTAATTCAACACCGAATAAACCGACTATTTCTCCGACCTTCTCTGACTTTTCTAAAAATAAGTATATAAATGGAAAATTACCCAAAATTAAAATTACTATTATCATATGACCAATTTTAATTGTGACTTATTTTTATACGGACATATCCAAAATCATTGACATTTTCCCAAAAATCGCAACGCGAAATTTAATTGTCTGATTTAAATGTGGCGTTCGACAAGGTTGTTGGAAATTCAACAAAATTATATACACATATCGGATATACTGTTGGAAAACTTTTATTTAATATTATTTTTTTTATATTTCGAAATATGTCTATTTCACTTGGTCTGGCAACACTTTTCATTAATTGTGTTAATATCGCAGGGCATTATCAATTTACGATTATTATTTTAATGCTCTACAATGAATTACAATTCTTTTCCAATCACTAATAGAATTTTCATTATGATGCCATCCTTTTATTAAATTATCGAATTAATCTATGAAACAGTATTTATTAATAAAAAAGAGAGATATTTTATGCGTAATGTTTCTTGTTAAATCGTACTAGAAGAAATTAACAATATGATTTTTCCCTTAATGAAACACATGCCGTCAATTCATTTTACCGTTTACACCATCGGACAGTTACAAAACACATCCTTGATTTCCGTCCCTGATTTGATAACTCTTGTTTGCAACCCGAAATAGCATCGGGGAACCAAAATGAAACCTCGCAAAACCTACAAATGTTCTCTTCTACCGAACACCAGATTGTGACACACGGTTGGAACATGCAAATTACACACGTCACACGGGGACTAAATTACCTTATCCCTTCTCTGTTCTGCACACGTTCGTCATGTTTCCTTCCGGTAGCAAACTCCCACTGGTGGTGAGGCAGAGTACTGAATGGCCAGCTGGATAGCAGATCAACGCCGAGGATACAGCATCCTGCCACCACATTTGAATTCACAATTCGTGTGTGCCTTTTCCGCTTTGTTAAAATTGTTAGTGTGGATGGGTAGCTTTTCCAGAGGAACTCAATCAGTTCAATCGAGATAGTGGATGTAGTTTCCCTTCTAAATTTTGCCTGATAGAGTAAATCATTATCTTCTTCTAAAGTATAGATAAATTATTGCATTGATTCTAACTCAGACCGAGAAAGCGATAACAAATGTTTGTTTTGCGAGCGGAAGCTACCGAAACTCTACTACTGGGTGGGAAGTTACCACCTCTTCGATATGATACACACTCTGAACATGCTGGCAAAGATACGTGTTTTCATGCTAGAAGCATCGCGAACGATGCTACAACAAGTAGAGAAGTCACTTCTATATTGTTTTGCATTTCATCGAATAACGAGCAAAGTTCATGTGCAATTTTGCAGTTTGATGAACTTGCTCTTTCGTCGGTTGATTGCGTTCGCAAATGATTTTGATTTGCATATGTGATTGGAGAGAAAATCCCCTCTCGCCCGGAACAAAAACAAACATTCCATTCCAATCCTCGTCGGAACATGATTACCTGGGAACGAATTTTGAGGGGCCAACATAAAATTGAATTCTGCTAACCTAGAAGAAAAAATGTCACCGCCGGCAACAGCACAAAATTTCCTAGCCATTCCTGGCGACCATATCGACATCCAATTCCAGAGGAATGCCATCGGAATGGACCCCAATCAACAGCCGCTTTCAGCACTTTCGATCAGAAATTCATTCGATTCCATCCCCTCCCCCTTTTCTGATCGTTCCACTCACTCCCTGCTCTGTGCGAGGTGAAGGTGATTCGATTAGTAAAAAGCCTTCTGTGTGCCTTCCAGGTACCGGATATTCTATTTTTTTTTATTTTTGCTCTGTTTATGCCACCATCGGAAAAGGGTTTAATTTGGTTTTTCTGTTAGCCAAATGAAATTGGAGAGAATTTGGGACAAAAATGGATTTTCTTGCTACAGCAGCCAATTGGATTGGAACCCATCTACGGGGAAGTTCATGATCTTTGTGTTTACCTGCAAAAAAACCCGTTTTTTTTCTTTGTTGGTGCCAAATTCATAAGGTGTGAAAATTGCCTTCCTCAGAAGCTATCGAGACTCATACAATTATTCCGTCGATGCTTATCTTAACATGTAATATATTCCGGACATGACTAAGAACTTCGAAAATCGAGCCATCAAAAGAACACATTCTGGTAAATATTAAATTTCGTTTATTGGGTTGTATGGATCATAAGTTCGTATACTATCTGCCAGAGCACACACTCACTCCTAGACTTATTTCTATGAAATTAATCGAGTGCTTGAGTCGCATTGCTTGATAGCAACTATTGTGAAGTTTTCTTATTCTTAATTCTTAATTTGTATCGGTGCAGCCAAGCTTTTTCTTAGTTCGGTTTTTTTAAAATTCAATCTATCTTTACTGAATGATTCATTTTATTCTATCGTGGTGAAAGAAAACTGTATATTAGGGTGGCAGTGGATGTATGGAAAAAAATTCATCATCGAATTTCGAAAACCGACCATGTACATTTTGTTTATTGGTCTAAAAAATGACCTGTGCGAAGCTTCAGCTCAATCGGACATGATTTAGGGGTGCCTTAAAGCGCTCAAAGTTTTGATTTTTTGATCCTCGAATATCTTCCAATTTTTTTCGATGCCAAATGACTTAAAATGCATGAAAAAACGTATTTATCATCAATTACCATTTTAAATTAACCATTTCAAGTTATTTTTAAAGAGTGTCCGAAATATGAAGCTGTCCAAAATATGATTCAGAACGGTAAAACTTAGTCACTATCTTGATTTAACACAAAATTAGGATTAGTTGTACTTTTGACGTAGGACTACGTCTTTCATTTCTATACCGGGGTGTAAAACCAAAGTTTCGAGAACGAAAGCGTTACGCCGGAGACCGAGATTTTGAGCGTTAATAGCTCTTAAACAACTGAACGAAATGGTATGATAAACACTTCATTTGAAAGTTAAATGTCTACGCGTCATATACTTGTTATTTTTTCATCCAAAAACTTGTTTCAATAGTCTTAAAATTGCTTTCAAAACAGGCTATTGAAATCAAACATCGGTATATAAGCGAGCGCCGCTCGTAAACCCACTCAGTTATGATTGAACAGCGATTGGAGCATGTTGTCGCTGTTGTTGTGAAGCTAATTTCGTTTATCATGAAAGCGCTGATGAACGGTGTCACCAAGAGCCTGTTTGTGTACCTAAGGCCAAAATTTATTAGAGGTGCAATGAATCATTAGGAAACCCCGCTCTACGCGCACTGGCAAACAATGTTTACTCAACAATTTCTCAAACTAGAAATGGGTGTTGTGAGAAAGGATTAGCGAACGCGAAAACGACAAACGGGAGAAAGATACGTTTGGAGGTTGAAGGAAATTGGCAGAAAACTTTTCATTCTATCATTCAAATAATGTGATTCATACCACATCGTTTTGCCAGAAAGAGATTATTAATGCTAAAAGGAGGAATCGAGTCCTCCGAGGAAATTACCCAGCGCAAATTAGAGTCGACTATCGATTGCGGCATTCGTACACAAATAATTTTATAATGCAGTTTCACCAAAGTGATTTCTTCGGATATATTCACTACATCATGTCATGTATTTCATATTCTTCATTAAGAAATCCATATCCATGGCACCTATCGGTAACGAATTATTATCGAAACCACGATTTTCGCTAAATGCTCCTTTCAGTTCGGCCTGTAAAAAACTTTTCTGTACTCTAATCCATCAAATTTGGAGCCCTGAAAAGGGCCGCTGATTATATGCTAAGCTAATATAGCACCCTCTCCTTGGATACGATGGACCAGCTGGATGTCCTTGGGCATGATGTGACGCGTTTTGCATGGATAGCACACAAATTGGTATCTTCGAATAAGCCTCCTGCAGCGTCATAACCGCGGAACTTTGGAAGCGCAAGTCGGTTTTGAAGTCCTGAGCAATTCCATGAACCAAATGCTGCAAAGGTAGCTTGCGGATCAGCAATTCGGTCGACTTCCGATAGCGATGAATTTCACGCAAAGTTCCCGGTCGATAGCGATGTGGCTTCTCCACCTATCCTGCTACTGGTGCGCTTATCCGAGCTGACTTTGTGTGCCTTACCACCGAATGACTAACACAGCGACCAAATATATTTGATTTCGTAATTTTTCAATGAAGTGTAATTAGCTGGAAAGCTTCTGAAGATTATTCTTTCCCATCAGTAGGATATTTTGGTATCCAATATTGGATGCATAACATGAAAAACGGAAAATGTTTCGTATCGCGAAAATTATATAATTTTCAATCGATTATTGCTCAGTCGCCGAAATTTTCATACTCAGAGAGTTCATTCTCCTCTAGTTTGCCTTCCAAATTGCCATCGTAAACCACACCTTCTCTCGATTCAATCACGCACGAAAAGCATACTGAAATGATATTCTGGTGGTGAAACCGATTCATTTTTCGTGAGGCGTCGTGCACAAATTACGTAACGCGATAAGGGGGGAGGGGGTAGATGTTGCGTTACTTTCTGTTTATTAGAGATAGGAAATTGCGTTACGAAAGGGGGGGGAGAGGTGGTTCAAAATTCGGATTTTTAGCGTTACGTAATTTGTGCACGACGCCTGAGGACATCGACAAGACAACATCGTTACTGAACGAGCTGAACGGCGAGGGATCGAGGGATTCATTACCTGGCCTGACCTGACCTGAAATGCAATCAGTTTGTTTGAACTGTGAGGGAGCGCAGAAAAGCCGATGCTGAAACTCTCGTGACCAAGAGAGTATCAGCATCGAAATACGGTTCCTCGGGAAGACATAGAAGCAGCCGCCACACATACACATACACGTGCGCAACTCTTTTCGTTTGCTGGTTATCGAGAGGAAACCTGGAAAGAAATGATCGTTGCTGAAAAATAATCTGCCAGTTCCCCTTGGAATTGAAAATTACATTCAAGCGAGTTTATTTTAATGTTTTCTATCCATATAATACTGCGACCACATACATTTGGTTTTGTGATTTGTCTATCAAGGGCAGTTAGCAGGAAAGCTTCTGAAGATTATTCTTCAGAACAAGGTTTTTTGTATCCAATATTGGATGCATAAAACCTTGAGTCTCCAACGTAACACTCTCGTTTTTGAAGTCACCCAAATATTTATTTATTCATTCATTCAGGATGGATTTAGATTCAACTTCAAACAAATGATCTCTAAATCAAAGATAGTCCTACGTCACCCTTGCGGTTATACCATAGATATAACCCACTTCCTGTTTTTTCAAAGAAAACATGATAAAGTTGCCGCTAGGAAAACTTTTTCCCTGTAAAAGTATCCAAATGTATGGGTTACTTGATGGAAATTGTGAGGACTTCAATTTTTTTTTTGAGAATTACGAAAAACGTTTTTGAGAAAAATAATTTCAATTTTATAAACAACTTTTTTTAGTGTAGTTTTTCTTATTTTTTAAAAATATTTTTTTATGAAAATTGAAACAATTTCCTACATTTCATCCTTTTACCAGAACTTTGTAGGTATAATAGATTTTGAGTTATAATTTTTTGTAAAAAAATAAGAAATAATTTTTCAACTTTTCCAAAAAGTAGTCTAAAGAAGTCTTTTTTGAAGATTTCAAGTATGCAAAATTGCTTGAATGACCAATGTATTTACACCCACAACGTTTCACTGAAATCTGAGATAGTGCTGCCAACTCCAAAGACGAGTTGATTTGATATTCGTCAATTGTAATATGTCAGTAATCATGCTCTGACATATTACAATTGACGAATATCAAATCAACTAATAAGCGTTAATAACAATAACAATAAAAACAATAAATTGATTGATTCGTGGAAAACCTCAAAATATGTATCATTGTCCCAACGTAAAGTTCAAATATTAGGCTGTCAAAAAAGTCCTGCGGTATTTTTTTGAATTTTCATTTGTTCATAAAATTAGTCATCTGTTTTAAGTCAAATATGCGCCGTTTTGTTCGATGACTTGTTCCCAACGAGATGCCAACTTCATAATACCCTTGTTATAGAAGCTCGCTTCCTTATTGGTAAAAAACTCGGATAGCCAATTTTCACAGGCCTCTTTTGTGGCTAACTTCTGACTACCTAGCTCGTTCACCATGGACAAAAACAGGTGGTAGTCACTTGGTGCAAGGTCCGGACTATACGGCGGATGCAAAAGAACCTCCCATCCGAGATCCCGGAGCTTCTGGCGCGTCACCAAAGAAGTGTGTGGCCTGGCGTTGTCCTGATGGAAGACAAAGATGGCCTCTTCTTCATGAGTGCTACCTTCAAGCGGTCCAGTTGTTGGCAGTACAGGTCCGAATTGAGCGTTTGGCCATAGGGAAGCAGCTCATAATAGATTATTCCTTGACAATCCCACCAAACACACAGCAGAACCTTCCTGGCCGTTAATGAGGGCTTGGCCACCGTCTGAGCCGCTTCAGCGGGCTTCGACCACGACCGTTTGCGCTTCACGTTGTCGTAAGTGACCCACTTTTCATCGCCAGTCACCATCCGCTTCAGAAACGGGTCGATTTTATTGCGATT
Organism: Toxorhynchites rutilus septentrionalis; assembly: GCF_029784135.1. NCBI lineage: Eukaryota > Metazoa > Arthropoda > Insecta > Diptera > Culicidae > Toxorhynchites > Toxorhynchites rutilus. The sequence continues at coordinate 273,785,590 of NC_073745.1, forward strand.
CAGCAGCGGTTCACATGCGTCGATACGGTCAAAGATTTTTTTTGCGTCAACGTGTGTGGCACCCATACATCGAGCTTCTTTGTGAATCCAAGCTTCTTCAAATGGTTAATAACGGTTTGATGACTTATCCCCAGCTCTTGGCCGATGCTACGGCTGCTACTATGCCGGTCTTTCTCGGCTAATTCAGCGATTTTGTCGCAATTTTCGACGACAGGCCTTCCGGAGCGTGGCGCATCTTCGACGACCTCTACACCAGAACGAAAACGTTGAAACCATCGTTGTGCGGTGGAAATGGAAACTGTATCGGGTCCATAAACTGCACAAATTTTATTGGCAGCTTGAGATGCATTTTTGCCTTTGTCATAGTAGTACTGTAAAATATGTCGGATTTTCTCTTTATTTTGCTCCATATTTGCGACACTATAACTCACGAACGACTTAACCAAACAAAACACTGTCAAGGACTCTATTATAGCGCGCAAAAATACCTTTCCAACAAGCTATAGTATGACTCGATACAATGAATACAACTAGAACTACGCGCTTACAACGACACCTCGCGGAAATACCGCAGGACTTTTTTGACAGCCTAATACTATCAGAAAAATGGGAGAAATAATAAGTAAGCGAAAGACAATACTACCAGTGATATTTTTCTAAGTAGTTTTTTAAATGGAGCATGAAGATTTACAAAAAAAAATAACAAGAACATAGTCGACCTCTCACTACAAAAGGATAGTGTTTGAACCATGATTTCAATGACACTATCTGTATAATTTTAAAAAGAGAAACTCAAATATAGTTTTGTGTCTCGAAATAAGTTCTGGGATTAGTTAGCTAGCTGAAATAGTGATAAAGAACCCTTAATGTGAAACGAAGATTAATTCCAATTTCGAGTGTTTAATAGTATTATACAAAAAGAATCGCAATGAGTCGTAATCACAATCGAATGAGGGCGGAAAAAGAAATATGTCAAGTCAATTTCAATCAAGCATATCGAGGGGCCTTCTAAAGAAAAATCCTATATACTTGGAAAACCCAACAACCGAATTCATCCAATTCAAATCAAAATTTGATTATCAAATGAATCAAAAACTATCCGAAAAATGGAGAAAAGTATCGGGTATCGATGGTCAATACTTCCACTATTTTTTTTTTCTCTACGTTCTTTTCCCAATTCGAGAATTATTTTTTTACAAACACACAACGAGAACATATTCAAGTTCTCACTGTAACAGGAGAGTATTATAAAGAATCAATGCAATGATGCTATCTAGAGAGGGATAACGCAATTGAATATGAGTGTTTCGAGTATTATTTTCTGTCTTCAAGTTTGGAGGAAGCCTTCAGGAGAAAATTGTAGATTTTGACTGAGATTCAAAATGTTAAATTCAAACTAAATTCGCTGTCTTGAATAGAGCAAAGCCGGAACTTACCGTGTTCGAGACTCTGGTTGCAACTGCGTAACGCGTCATCCAGCGCGTTACTGTCCAGGTAACGCTGGGTTTCCTCGTTCAGCTCAGCAGCCTTAAGCTCCGGACCCCACCAACGTTCGACCAGTCGGCGCACCAGAATGTCCTGCTCGAAACCGATCAAACTATCGCCACTATCGTTTTCAGCAGCAGCAACAAGCGTCACTGTATCAGCGACATCCGCAGGAACGTCCGACGCCACTTTGTCATGGTTAATCGCCGTTGATGACGATGTAGCTGTCGATGGTGCGGCGCTACCTCCCACCGGCGGCGGCAGCAGGGTCAACGACGATGTGGTCGTTGCCGACGCTCCCAGCCCCAATGGGCTGACGGAAAGCGTCTGTCCCGACTGGGAACAACTGGAGATCGTCGGAAACCTCTGGTGACAAACAGTGCACTGGGTGTGACCGAAGCAGCACTGTCGGCAGAAGGTGTGACCACAGGTGGCCGTCACCGGATAACGCAACACATCTTCACAGATTGGGCAGCACAGTGGGTCTACGGCACTATCACTACAAATTTTATTCAAACTATAACTAGATTCATTGGTCCGCTTGGTGAGGACGGCCTCGATCAGCGAGGCTGTCAGATGCTTCAGCTTGTCCAGTGGGATCAACCCCCCGCACTCGAGTGTCCCACTAATGTGCGCGTACACGTCCAGGGCATCCTCGAGCCGCCCGGCCTTCGCCAGCGAATCCCCGTAGCCGTAGTACACGGAGAGCAGCTGCCGGCGCGGATGGCCGCTTGGTGTGCTCGATTCCGCGCTCATATCACTCGTCACCGTCTCGCTGACCTGCCGAGACTCGCAGTACTCCCGAAAATACTGCTCGAACAGTTCGCACGCCAACAGGTAATCACGGCTCATAAATGCATCCTTTGCTAGATCTGTCATCGCCGCCATCGCAGCCGCAGCTGTGAAGTATCGCAAACGGTTTATTAATTTTCTCCTCACACTTCCTAACTAGCGGCAATTAATCCCTCTCACAGGTAGTGTGCAATCTATTTTTGGAACAGTGCAAAACCGGCCCCACCTTACGCTTCCGAGGACACCGCACTTGTACCGGAGATCGCGGCGCATTTGACACGTGCTCGACCTGATTTTCTCCTGCTCACTTGCACTATTTTTTTTCTACTTGGGTGTGATTCGATCTAAACCTCTAAACACCCCACACGATCATCTCAATCTTCGTCATTACCACCGCTGCCGTCGTGAACCAGGCTCGGAACGATTCAAATCACTTCATTAACACGCACCGGGGGCACTTTCCTTCACCGATATATTTTTTTTCTTCTTCTGTGTTGCGTCGGAAAATTCTAACGAATTTCTCAAGAGCGCATTTTTATTCGCGCTAACCGCACACTCCGTTGCAAATAACACTGGACTTCCACTTTTCGCCGGAGAAAGAACGGAGAAGTGCGCTTGATTGCACGCTTGGAAATTCAATTTCTCCACTTGCCACTTGCGAAGCAGACAATGGCGCTTCCCCGGAAACGCTTCGTTCCTACTGGTTCCTCCGGCTAGCTATAGGGGGATGAGCTGGGGGAGAAAGAACAGAAATAAAACTGTCAGTAATAGTCAAAGCAAGAATAATATTATTACAAGAGCACTCTTCAGTGTGGTTTTGGTGGTATCGACGTGGGTGGACATGTACCACGTGCCTTCCGGAAAGTATTATCCCGTCCATCTGTCGATATTGACGGATTTCGCGCCAACTCGTATATGGGATTGGCATGACCCTCTCAGAACTTAATGAAACTTTCTTTCAATTTGGCATACTTAGTTTTCCGAAAATTTATATAAACTAACATATGGAAAGGGCCAAATTTTTTTGACCCTTTCTTTCAATTTTTTACTCCAAAATGGTAAGTCCTACAAAAAAGTGATCTATGAAAGGGTTTTAGGAAAATAATTGAATTTTCAGAAAACAAAATACTGAAAAAATATTTTTTAAACCCTACACTGAAAAAAAATCGATTTTAAAACTAAAAGTCGGTTTCTCAAAATGGTCATCTCAGATTTTGATGAAATGGTAGATAAATGGTAGATAAATGGTAGATAAATATCTGCCCTACAACTCTTCCATACATCGCAACTTGTGCATATTTTAGACAAAAAAGTTTTTCTAACAAAAACTTTTGACGTAGGACTACATCTTTCATTTCTATACCGGGGTGTAAAATCAAAGTTTCGAAAACGAAAGCGTTACGCCGGAGACCGAGATTTTAAGTGTTAATAGCTCCTAAACAACTGAACGAAATGGTATGATAAACACTTCATTCGAAAGATAAAATGTCTACGCGTTATATACTTGTTACTTTCTGATCCAAAAACTTGTTTCAATAGTCTTAAATTTGCTTTCAAAACAGGCTATTGAAATCACTAATCGGTATATAAGCGAGCGCCGCTTGGAAATCCACTCAGTTCTAATTGAACAGCAATTGGAGCATGTTGTCGCTGTTGTGGTGAAGCTCTTCATTTATCATGAAAGCGCGGATGAACGGTGTCACCAAGAGCCTGTTTGTGCACCTTAGGCCAGAAGGGAAATTCATCAGGAGGAGAGTGATGCCACAAACGGTTCCCCGGGAAGATCTCGAAACAGCCGCTACACACACACACACGCGCGGAATTCTTTCCGTTTGGATACCATTCAGCATCGAGAAAGATCCGGAAAATAATCTGCCAGTTCCTCTGGGAATTTAAAAATACATTCATGTGAAAGAGTTTATTTGAATGTTTTCTATCCATGTAACACTGTGACCAAATATTTTTCAATCAAGTGCTATTAACAGATGGTTATCGAGTTAGCATTAACCACTGGTGGGCTTCCAGTATCGAGGAAACTGTGGAAATATCTAATCGTTACTGAAAATAATCTGTCAGTTCCTCTGGGAATTTTAAAATACATTCATGTGAAAGAGTTTATTTTAATGTTTTCTACCCATGTAACACTGTGACCAAATACATTTGGTTTTGTGATTTTTCAATCAATCGCAATTCACAGGATAGCTTCTGAAGATTATTCTTCCCTATCAGTAGGATATTTCCGTATCCAATATTGGATGCATAAAACCTTGTGCCTCCAACGTAACGCTCTCGTTTTCGAAGTTCTCCAAATATTCATTCATTCAGAATGAATTCAGATTCAACTTCAAACAAATGATCTCTAAATCAACGATAGTCCTACGTCACCCTTGCGGTTATACCATAGATATAACCCACTTCCTGTTTTTCAATATTTTTTTGAAACTAATTTTTTTTTTCAGCTTGAGCTTGGGTAGAGTGTACAATTCCTAGTTGCTCTCCGTGATTGACCTGAACCAACCAAATTGTACAAAGAACACACAGAATGACGCTTGGGACTAGCAAATCATTCTCGTTGTGCAATATTCGGTGATTCGAGCTTTAAATGGTCAGTAACGACGCCGGCCACGTCCTTACAGTCACCAGGGGAAGGGAAGGAATGTTAGTATGATAATCGCCGCCCGAAGGCCGGAAGGGTCGCCTCTATAGCGTGGTTCTCTAGCGATTATCATGGAAGGTATAGTTATTAGTGGGAAGAGGTAATAATCAGGATTCACTGCGGTAAGTGATGGGATTCTGTAAACGCGGACTTTCAACCTCTCGACAAAACAAAATCTCGGAAATCGCATATATTCCGATTGCCCGGTGGCCGAACTGACGATATTTTTGTATTCATTCTGTCGAACTTTTCAATTATTCACGTATTTTGACACCCAACGACGGAAGTTATCCTTCAGAAACCTAAGAAGGTAACCGTGAAAAACCTCTACATCTAAATTTACAGTGTATTTCGTGAACAATCTCGTCGCTACCTTCTAGTTTTTGGAATATTTTTCAACCCAGCGCGAAGGATCCATGAGAAATCTTTGGTCTCCGAGAAACAGCAAAAATCGTTTTTTTTCTGATTTTTTGAATTTTTCATACCCGACGATGACGGTCCGACGACGATACATGAGAAACCTGGGAAGATCACCGAGGAACAACTCTGCAATAAAGCGAACCTACAACATTGTTATACTTTCTACTTTCTGATTTTTTTTTATACCCGAAGATGGAGAATCCATGAGAAACCTGAGAAGGTCACCGGGAAATACCTCCAAAATAAAACTAAGGGAAATAAAATCGTTAAACAAAAGAAACCATCCATCCACTTGCTTTTTATTCAAATTCCTACTGATAAGCTATGTTATGATAAATGATTAGGTCGCCAGGTGGACGAAAAACGATAATTAAAAAAAAAAATAAACTTAGCTTTGAAAAACTGGGCGCTCTGAATAGCTACGATGCATCCAATCACGGTGATAATATAATTGCAGGAATCAAATGTGAATGCGATAGAAATTCTGGCAACCACCGAGCCTGTTTCGATTCGCTTATTAACACACATAACTTGCCTCATCGAAGAGACACATAAACAATCCCGAACAACGCACGGATCGATAAACAAAAATATCACTTATCGCTATTGCAAGTATGTATCTTATAGGCTTTCCCGACACTGCTCGAAGAATCGTTTTATATTTTAATCGATTCGGTCACAGATCTTCCTAGCTTATACCTACACACATCGGGTACAAGAGAATGCAAAAAACGAGAGAAGACTAAACACATTCAAACCGGGCAAACAAAGCGTGAAGTTTTTTCACCGGTAGCATGAGCATTTCCCACACAATTTATGCTTATTAAACTAATAAAACCAAGTTTATAAACGAGGTCATTATAAAATTTCGTCAAATAACTTTACGGAGAGCTACGGGAACAGCACTTTTCAACTACAACTGAGTTTTGTCACCACATACAGAGAAACGAGCAAGAACTACATTTGATCACGGATCAAACGAAGAGCCTGTCTACCCTCGATGACTATTCGCGCGAGAATCATAAAGTTTATTTCTTTTTGCGCCACTCTCCCTTAAGTCCGATTGAGCTGATATTTTTCATAGGGTGTTTTTTCGAGGTGGTGAACATTTTGTAAAAAGTAACTTTTTGAAATATTAGGGTCGATGTTTTCCCATACATTCTTTGGCACCCTAATGCACAAGTTGCAATGTATGGAAGAGTTGTAGGATATAAATTTATCTACCATTTACCTACCATTTCATCGTAATTTGAGATGACCATTTTGAGAAAATCGACTTTTAGTTTTTAAAATCGATTTTTTCAGTGTAGGATTTCAAATATTTTTTATTTAAAATATAGTATTTTTTACTGAAAATTCAATTATTTTCCTAAAACTCTTTCATCGATCACTTTTTTGTAGGACTTACCATTTTCGAATAAAAAAAATATATAAAAAAATGGTCAAAAATATTTGGCCCTTTCCATATGTTAGTCTAGATAAATTTTCGAAAACTAAGGCCATCTACACATTACGCAACCGCAACCCGATCTATGTTGGCGATGTCAATCGGATCTCCAACTCAGCTCTGCACATTGAGGCAACTCAAACGTGATAAAATCATTTTCATCCGTCATCATGCATCACACGTCATTACGCTAGCTGAGATGTCTTTTCTTCAATTACCCCAGGAAATCATATGGAAAGCGAATTATTAATAAAACAGTTTGTTTTCAAAAAATCTGTTTTGCTTAGATTTTTCCTTAATTCGAACGAAAAGAAATAAAATCAGAAGCATCAATATATACGTAACTTTTCAACACTCTCATTGATATAAAAACGAGCAGCTTTATAGTACAACATTTGTGTAGAAAAATGCTTCCAATTCAGTCCAATATTCAAATCAACTGCATGAAACAGATAATCATCATCACTACAAATTTAGTGATTGCATGAAAAAGACAAGAAAATATAACGTGTTGCTCTTGGGCAGGCGACTTTAATAATATTTCACATAAAACAAAAACAAATGATGAAATTGAAACATTCATGTTGAACATTTTATCGCTAGCGAATTCGAATGTTTGTTAAATTCTCGCAGTAGTGCCGTAATGTTCTCATGTATCACCTCCGACATGATCTCGGTAGTGGTTAAATCAGCATCCATTGAAGCATCGCCGGGACTGTGGTCAGCTATGGTTCTGTTCTCTCTCCCTCTATTTCATTCGTAGATCCGGTGTTAATTGAAGATGCATCATTCTAGTGAATCATGTCATGCGGGTCTAGAAGGCAGGAAAGTTGCGAGTTATTTAATGAAACAATGTTTTTACCGGAGTGCTCTCTCGTAATTCACGATCTGATTCATTGTTTTTAAAGTGACCGATTACCCCGAATCCATACATACACACGAATGTATGAAGAGCGACCGCCACAATAACTGCGTCTTGCTCCGTAATATTTTCACCTGAAAACAATAAAACAATATATGAAATTGTATATCAAATGAGTAAAATCCTTACATTTCATTCGTGTTTTTGTAAACTAATTCAATTTTGGAAACAATGTTTGGTATTGCAACTGACAAATGCCGAAACTCAACGAACGCAGAAATCGAAATGTCAACATCAATTGAACGAAAAGGTTGCCGACACAAATCGCGCGCGACTCGACATGCTGAGTTCGAAAAAGTTGGTCCGACCAAAGTTGCCAGTTGCCTAGTGTGTATGCTCCCATTTGATTACACATGTTCTCAACTTTTTTGACAGATTCGTTAAGTTGCTTTCCAACTTAGGTTGCCTAGTGTGTAGATGGCCTAAGTATGCCAAGTTGCTCAATTAGGTAAGGTCAGAAATTTTCATTAAGTTCTGAGAGGGTCATGCCAACATCTGGTCGAGTTGGCGCGAAATCCGTCAATTATGGAAATAATCGGTTGATCGAAAACCAACAGCGAACACTCGCCAACAAACACACACACGCATCACCTCCAATTAACCAAACCACCGAAGACAGAGTTGAACAAACTGCAGAGTTCTCCCTGAAGGCGCGGGGGTGGACACAAACAAATTATTTACGTAACAACAGCCCATCCCTATTATTTAGACAGCCGAAAATAGACACCCTCATGACACACCGCGGGGTTGTATTTAACACGTCAGCTTCAATTTTTTCCGGTGTCATTTCGGTCCCACAAATGTCGCCCTCATCGGGGAAACCAACTAAGGGAATGTGTACCTATGTACAAATGAAGAAATCGCTGCTGTTTATATTCATTTTTGTCGATTTGTCATAACTGCAGCACAGAATGTCGGATGTTGCTCGCGGTGTTGTGTAATCGACGCCGCTTGGGACAAACCAGAATGATTCACTTTATTTGTGCTGTCCATTGTGGGGGGAAACGAAGGACGGACGAACAGATGGACGGATGGGAAATATGAGAGCGATGTTTGATCCACACTAAAAATAGACGCTTGCCTTATCATTGGCGGTGGCAATAAGTACCATTACGTCGCCAGAGCAATGATCATTATTCTCATGAATTTTGCTCTGTACATGTGTGTGCAAGTTAAGAAGAATTTGGTTCAATTACGATTCTGTGAATTTCCTCGCCATTTCGGAAGAATGAGAAGAATGATTCGTAGAATCGTTGTTTGGGAAAATCAAAGAAGGTTCTCGAAAATTTTTAATGGAAAATTTCAGTGCAATTATTCTGTTAGTGAATCGCATTTTTTTTCAATTTTGCATAATTACTATATTTCGACTTACTGGAAATTAATTTTGACAATTAAATAACAATTTTTGTTTAGATAATTCACTTGACATAGAACATACAGTGACGAACAAAGCAATAAGACCAGGAAGGGAAATTTTCATTTATCATTTACATAACAGCTTCGAGGAAACTTGCTAGCAAAACAATTCAAGAAAGCAATACAGTAAGATAACAAAAGAAATCATTTTCATTGACTAATAATCAGTGGAAAAAAAGATTAAACTAAATTTCACGAAGCAGATTGTACGAAGTAAAATTATGATCAAAAAATGATTAATATTTCGCCGCAAATTCTTTAGTCCAAATAACTTCACGAATCCTTTTCGGCATGGCATAAACAGGAACTCACCATGTAGCATCGGGAATGGCATATTATATGCCTCCTGCACTTTTGTCCACAGTTCATGGTAATCGACGATAGGTTCTCGGAGGAATTCAATTCTTTATATTATTATTAATCTCAATTTTGTTATATTTTTCTATAAATCTCAATCCAGATCTCTCTTTCCACCTATTCATTAACCACTTTCTCTCACACGTTCTCTCTTTTGCTCTCTCGTTCTCTTTTGCCGGTTTCTTGCCCTTTTCTCTCGTTCTCTCTTGCTTTCTCTCGTTCTCTCCTTCACTCTCTCGTTCTCTCTTTCGCTTTCTCGCTTTCTCTCTCGTTCTCTTTTTCGTTCTCTAGCTCTCTTTCGTTCTCTCCTTCGCTCTCCCTCGTTCTCTCTTGCTCTCTCTCTCGCTCGCTCTCGTTTTCTCTTTCTCTTTCTCTGTCTCTCTCTATCTCGCTATCTCTTTCGCTGTCTCGCTTTCTTCTTCGCACCCTCGCACTCACGCTCTCTCTTGCAGAGGCGTCTCTTCCGCCTGTTCAAACTGTTCATAGGAAAGGTAGGCAATCTCAGAATAAAATGTATATTATTTCACATTTGTAACATGGATGAGGAATTATCGAAGGTAATTTTTTGGGAATTCCATATTATTCCGAATATCCCTATTTTATTTTCTATTTTGGTGGAACTCAAAGCCACCGTGAAGAATATAATATGATAGTTACACTTGATTACACCCCCAATCTGCACGCAACACAGCCTCAACGCTACAAAATAAGCAGTAGTGACTACCGGGTTCAAACCATTAATCTGAATTCGCCGAAATTCCAAACACAGGGCAAACACAGTCAACTACGTATGAAACGATTACTACTACTAATACGCCGCTTTGCGTAAAAATGAAAACGATGGAAAATACACACCACCACTCTTCGGTGTTTGTTCGTGGTTGTCATCGTTTCCTTTTCTGTTTCTCTTCCTTCTCCTGACGTCATTAAAATTTTAGAGAGGGCACGAGACCGCGAGAGTACACAGCACCAAACACCACGAGCGAGCGTGATGCAAATAAAAAAAAAACGAACAAATTCATTCATGATTTCTGTGGATGTGGTGGTATTCTTTCGTTGATGTGTTGTTTTAATTCGAGCGTTTTTATCGATTTTGTTCATTCGACAACTTGAACCCGATACATATAATACATGTTTGTCTGCTAACGTTCCAAATCCTTCGCTGCATTGGCCGGACATGTGGATGAAATAGCTGCGTACTTCGGTCTTAATGCTGACAAAATTGTGGCCCAGAGTTATGATGGCGCGGCTGTAATGTCCGGAGATAAATCTGATGTGCAAACATTGGTGAAACAACGGTTACTCACTGGATATATTCACTGTCGCGCACACGCATTGAACTTGGTTTTGCTTCACTCGTGCAAGAAAACAACAAGAAAACGTCGAGGTTTTTCAATAAGATATCAACTCTTGCAGCATTTTTCTCGCAGTCGTGAAAACGTAGCGAGACATTGAAGCAATTTATGGAGACCAAAATACCAAATGTTTGCAAAAATAGTTGATTTAACTGATGCACCTATCAATGTTATACAGGCAAACCTGTTTTTGTGCGGGTGATAGGGACCGCACAAAAAAATCGTGTTCGCTAAACGATTTGAAAAAAAACTTTTTGTTATGTGGTGGATAGGGACCGCATAAAAAAAGTTTCCTTAAGAAAATAACCCAAATCCTAATGATTCCATTCGTGATCAACATTCGATTTCCTTTTTTCACTTTCATAAGCGGCCTACTCACTTGCGCAGATTATAAAATCAACTCTTTGCTCCTTTCAATAAGATCCTACTGAAACCTTAAAACAAACAAAAAAAACATGAGAATGAGAATTAGCTTACACAGTGTAGAGCGAAAAAATACATATCAAAGATAAAAAAAAATTACCGATGACTTTTTTTTTCACAAACCGCACAAAAAAGTCGCACCAAAAAATCGCACAAAAAAATTCGCATAAAAAACCGCACAAAAACTGGTTTTACTGTACAGATAAATGTTGAGAAATAAAAATATTAAAATCTGTCATCGTAACTGTTGTTGTTGTTTTAATGTTTCAAATGAAATTGAACAGGTAGCTCTGTTGGTCACGCGTCGCCTCTGCTCTCTTGTTCTCAGGAAGGTAATGTAAATTGTAAAGGATATAGGATATACAATAGAAATTTGAAAAATGAAATATGTAACGAAAAAATGAAAGATTTCGGGCGCTTATATAATACATATATTTTTTCTCGATACATCACAGGTATTTGAAAATATTTTACGCACTTATTACAATAAAGAAAAATATTTTTAGAAACATACGCTAGTGCAGATGGAAACAAAATTTCATCATCAAGACCAAGATCCCTCACTCTAATCGGTCTATTGGCACGAACAAGTAACTTAGCGGTGAAGGTAATCCGCTTCGCAAATATGTGCGAGCTGCGAGTATTGTTGTATTTGCCTTTGTGAGTATTGGAATATATTTCCCTAACACGTACTTCTAAAGTGAGGAGCCTGGGAAAGTCGTCATTTCATATACGAGAGAAGAGAATGAACTTGCAAGTTTAAAAAAGTAGTATTTATAGTATAAAAATTGTATAAAAAAGAAGTTGAAGTTGTTGATTCATGCAAGCCGGTGGTACTTCTATACCCGCATGTTTTTTGACGTAGGACTACGTCTTTCATAAAGGGTGCCAAATCAGAAAACCAGGTCACGTTTTTATGGAATAAAGTTAACGTTAATAACTATTTTTGCTGCGAACGGATTTAGAAGATTTGTTTGATATGCCATATAAGCCATTAAACATTTTCAGGGTCTCCGGAACTTTTTACTAAGGAGTTATTTATTAAATTTCGACGTATTCGCAAATAATATCTGAAATGATAAAGCAACAAATTTCGAAAAAAAAGATTGCATAGTCCTACGTCCTAAGAGGTCGTGTCTCGGATACAACCCCTCGATTTTTTTTTGCTGTCTAAAATGGGTGTCTAACACGAACTACAAAAGTGAGTACGAACACAACGCTTTGGCTCGGTTATTCAAGACTGCCTTGGAAGATACGCCTTCAGATCTTCTGCTCACTGAATTTCTACGTATACCGTTTGATGATTAGGCAAAATACTGTTAACTATTTGCTGCGATAACATCGATTGATTCAACAATATGCGTTTGACGTGCATGTCAAACGTGCAAATCAAAAATGAGTGCCTGTAGTGCATCGAATCAAGCAAATTCGCGGTTCGAGTAGTACGTACACATGAAAGATGCAAGAATTTCAGACGGAAACGTAAAATACATTGACGATTCTTCCGTTCACATATTTTGGCAGTCCAAGACATCATCATACCAAACGTAAAAGGACGATCATCAAATTTTCTTGTAACGAAGCACATAATCAATTACAATGCATGAATTAATCTTACATGTAATTCGTTCAAATTGTTTACTTAAAAAGCAATTGAATTCGAAAATTGTTTCATTCAATCCTTCATTTCCATAAAAATTGATCAGTACAAACAAATAATTACTAAGCCAACGGTAAGCCTCCGCCAACCTTGCGGTTATATCATAGATATAACTCACCCGTTTTTTTGTTGTTGTTGGATCAGATGATTTATTTTATTATTTAAGAACTATTATCTGTCTGCTTATCATCGGTTAAATTCAAAATTTAATAATAATTTTACCTCTGATATTCATCCGACGAAAAAAGATTAGGGTATTATCTTTAAAACATTGTCATAAAAATCATAAAAAATCAGAATCCCTGTTTTCTTAATAAAACAAAAATTGGAAAAGAAGAAAACATAGGAAAAAGAATACTAGACAGAGTTCTCAGACAGAAATTCTTCTCAAATTCAGTACATTTATCTAAATTTGTATTATTTTTTTCTTGTACTAGAGTTTGAACAAATTTGGAAGCTAGAAATATTTCAAAGTTTCTCACATTAGTGTATTAAGGATGTACAATGCTAAAATAGTATAAATTACAAATAATAGAAGTATCAGAGGGAGCCATACCAGTGCAGTCCATCAGCCTATGAACAACAATCTTTTACAACAGTCCACCCATTTCCATTGATATTATTTTGATACATAAATAGTGTAAACATCAGGAAAACTTGGAAATGTTATAGAAAATTTTTTCTGCAATTCTGCTACTTTTTTTTTCAAAATCAAGTAACGTAAATGATCTTGGTTTGTCCGATCTGGGGTGTTTTTACGCAGTTAGTAAATGCAAATCGATTTTTCTTCATATAATCGATACGAGTTTGGGTTTGTTGAAAAGCCCCAAGTCTCTAGTTGCTAATAATACCATAAGGCGAACAAATTATCCAAATTTAATTTTTTTAACGATTTTCTTCAAAGTGATCATGGTTTGTCCACCACTGATCAAAGTTTGTCCAAACATTGATCATGGTTTGTCCGGTTTTCGATATCGACACTTTTGAATGAAGATATTCGAATTTTCAAGTAGATGTTGCATCTCTCATTGCTTGAGTTTACTATTGATCCATTCACAATTTAGGCTTTGTTCAGAATATTGCCTTTTCTTGGGCATTTTCAAAGTGAGCAGCACTCAACACATAGAAACTTTTATTCAACATAAACAAACTGCAGCGCTCCAAGCGACTGCCATAGTAATCATGTGGACGAACCAACATCATTGCATCGGACAAACCATGATCACCGAGATTACATAACCATGAGCATCGAAATTACATAATTAAGACACATAAATGTGATACAAATCGCATGCAAGCATGATGTTTACAATATTTGTAAGTGTTATAATTCATAAAAGACCTGAATACGTACCAAATAATCGTATGATGATTGATTAAAGGTTAGGTCAAATGAGGAGCGCATTGACACCAATAGAAGGTGGTTTTTCTAAACCTTTAAAACATGTGAATCCGTAAAAATATCCTATAAAACTACTGTAAATCATGAAATAGATAATTTTAATTATGTCTTTTGAAATATTCGAATACCTGATTTGACACAGGCGCGCCGCAGAGCATTGAAAAAGTAGACAAACCAAGATTATATTTTCGACTGAAAAAAACCAACATAATTTACCTTACTAAAAAAACACTGTCGCATCGATGAGATCCGTGTGTTCGGAATTTGAGACAAAACGGTAGTTACATTTGAAACACTCCCATTGCTTGTTATCATTTTACAACAATTTTCTACCAACATTCTATATCGTGATCAATCGATGTTTTATAATAAGTGTTGAGAGGTTTTACATGTATAATAAATATGACTGCAATGTGGAAAATCGTCATTTTCGAATCGTTCAAACCATTCATGCTAACTATAAATATTCACAAGCAAAAGAAGAAAAACCGCTTTTCTTTGCATATTTATTGGTAGAAAATTTGAATATTCCAATGCAATTAAATAACTTGTTGGTTAACCTTCTTTTGTATTTCTTCATGCATTCATGCATGGGTTAGGGTGACAACGAAAATGGTCATGTCAAATTTCAAAAACCGACCATGTACATTTTATAGGCCCAAAAAAATGACCTGTGCAAAGTTTCAGGTCAATCGGACATGATTCAGGGGTGCCTAGCGCTCAAAGTTGTGATTTTTTGATCCTCGAAAATCTTCCAAGGGGGGAGTGAAGGAAATTTGGGAAATCGATTTTTTTTTCGATGCCAAATTACTTAAAAATGCATAAAACGTCGAGATTTGTGTCATCTGTGAATAAAAAAAAATTAGCCGAAAATCGACCTTTTGGGACCTGAGAGGCAATGAAGGTATGGAAAATAAATAGTTATCGAATTTAAAGCACCGACCATTTTCATTTTGTTTATTGGCTCAAAAAAAATGACCTGTGCAAAATTTCAGCCCAATCGGACATGATTTAGGGGTGCCTCAGAACTCTCAAAGTTTTGATTGATTTGAAAGATTTCCAATTAACAAAATGCACATGATCGGTTTTTGAAATTCGATGATGAAATTTTTTCCATACACCCATTGCCACCCTAGGGTGGGTATTGCAACAATTCGTATTTTTATTCACGTATTTTTAGGCACTGGGTAAAAAGGTACATTCTCTTGATGAAGAGTATTTTTTCCGTTCTGAAAACTAAATCTTTTTACATCCAACTACCTTAAAGGTTACAATCAGCCATTCCATGCAAAACCGATATAGTGGTTCTCAGATTTTCGTGAAAAGTGGTAGTTTTGTTCTTTATCGCAAAACCTCTGCCCCGTTTTTTTTTTTAATTTTTCCATTAGGGTGTAGCATTTCCATTTTATGGTTGTTCGAAAAATCTTTTTTTTTTCTCATTTTTACAAAAATTACTTTTTTTCTAAAATTCATAACTTGTGAACTACTAGACCGATTCAGAAGATCGATATATAAAATTAAAGCCAATCACCCGGACTAGACATGCGGAAAATTTGAATTCTGATCTCGTTATTATTGATTGTATTCGTTTTATATTATTTTCATTGTCTCGGGTCCAAAGGCGCTATATTTTTCCTGGAAAGCTGAGGATTTTTCACATAACATATGTCGAAATCAGAGAGGCGTTTTTGACGTAGGACTACGTCTTTCATTTCTATACCGGGGTGTAAAATCAAAGTTTCGAAAACGAAAGCGTTACGCCGGAGACCGAGATTTTGAGCGTTAATAGCTCCTAAACAACTGAACGAAATGGTGTGATAAACACTTCTTTCGAAAGATAAAATGTCTACGCGTTCTATACTTGTTACTTTCTGATCCAAAAACTTGTTTCAATAGCCTTAAAATTGCTTTCAAAACAGGCTATTGAAATCACCAATCGGTATATAAGCGAGCGCCGCTCGGAAATCCACTCAGTTCTAATTGAACAGCGAATGGAACATGTTGTCGCTGTTGTGGTGAAGCTCTTCGTTTATCATGAAAGCGCGAATGAACGGTGTCACCAAGAGCCTTTTTGTGCACCTTAGGCCAGAAGGGAATCCATCAGGAGGAGAGTGATGCCACAAACGGTTCCCCGGGAAGATCTCGAAGCAGCCGCTACACACACACACATACACGCGCGGAATTCTTTCCGTTTGAATGCCTGGATTTCTTTCCTGGCGTTTGGATGTTCAGCATCGAGAAAGATCCGGAAAATAATCTGCCAGTTCCTCTGGGAATTTAAAAATACATTCATGTGAAAGAGTTTATTTGAATGTTTTCTATCCATGTAACACTGTGATCAAATACATTTGGTTTTGTGATTTTTCAATCAATCGCAATTAACAGAATAGCTTCTGAAGATTATTCTTCCCCATCAGTAGGATATTTCCGTATCCAATATTGTATGCGCCCGCAATCGATTATTGCTCAGTCGCCGAAAGTTCCGAGCTCAGAGAGTTCATTCCCCTCTAGTTTACCTCCCAAATTGCCATCGTAAACCACGCCTTCTCTCGATTCAATCACGCACAAAAAGCATACTTAAGCGATATTCTGGTGGTGAGATGCATTCATTTTTCGTGAGGACATCGACAAGACAACATCGTTGCTGAGGGTGCTGGACGGCGAAGGATCGAGATCTGCCCTGAAACGCAAGCAGTTTGTTTGAAACTGTGAGGGAGCACAGAGAAGCCGATCCTTCAGGAGGAGAGAAGGTGATCATCGAAGCAGCCGCTACACACACACATACACGCACGGAATTCTTTCCGTTTGGATGTCATTCAGCATCGAGAAAGATCCGGAAAATTATCTGCCAGTTCCTCTGGGAATTTACAAATACATTCATGTGAAAGAGTTATTTGAATGTTTTCTATCCATGTAACACTGTGACCAAATATGTTTCAATCAAGTGCTATTAACAGATGGTTATCGAGTTAGCATAAACCACTGGTGGGCTTCCAGTATCGAGGAAAATGTGGAAATATCTAATCGTTACTGAAAATAATCTGCCAGTTCCTCTGGGAATTTAAAAATGCATTCATGTTAAAGAGTTTATTTGAATGTTTTCTATCCATGTAACACTGTGACCAAATACATTTGGTTTTATGATTTTTCAATCAATCGCAATTAACAGGATAGCTTCTGAAGATTATTCTCCCCCATCAGTAGGATATTTCCGTATCCAATATTGGATGCATAAAACCTTGTGCCTCCAACGTAACGCTCTCGTTTTCGAAGTCCCCCAAATATTCATTCATTCAGATTCAACTTCAAACAAATGATCTCTAAATCAACGATAGTCCTACGTCACCCTTGCGGTTATACCATAAATATAACCCACTTCCTGTTTTTTCGTTTTTGAATTATGATTTTTCAAAGTTAACCGGTGGTTCGAAGAATCAATTCTTTCCTCTTTTTTCCAACACAAAAATTCATATTTTTTTATCTACTGGACCGATTCAGATGATCGACACATAAAATTAAAGCCAATTAGAAGAATATGAAGAATATTAGACTTGCAAAAAAAATGGATTTTGACTCCGTAATTATTTATTGTATTTGTTTTTTACAGTTTACATGGTTTCGGGATCAGGGATGCTATATTTTTTTTGTATTTTTTCTTGAAAGTTGAGATTTTTTTATATAACATATCCAAAAATCAGAGATGTGTTATTTTTCGTTCTCAGGTTCTGATGTTTCAAAGTTAACATGTTTTCAGTCTTCGTTCAATATTTTTATGCGACTAGAGTGGATGTATGCGACTAGAATTCAATTAATTGGCAAATGTGTCATTTTTTCAAAGAAGGCTAGCTAATTGGCAATTTGATATATCGATCATCTGAATCGGTCGTGTAGTTCAAAAGTAATAAATTTTTGAACAGTCATTTTTGGAAAAAAGTGAAAAATGGTTTTTTGGACCATCGGTTAATTTTGAAAAATCATAACTCAAAAACGAAAAAAACGCCTCTCTGGTTTCGACATATGTTATGTGAAAAATCCTCAACTTTTCAGATAACATATTAAAAAAATAAAGCGTCCTTGAAGCCGAAACTATGAATACAATAAAAAACGATAATAACTGGAACAGAATTCAAATTTTCTGCAGGAGTAGAAGAAGACCAGGTGATTGGCTTAAATTTGATATGTCGATCATCTGAATCGGTTTAGTAGTTCAAAAGTTATGATTTTTTGAAAAAAGTCATTTTTGAAAAAAAGAGGAAAAGGTTGATTTTTCGGACAACCCCAAAATGGAAATGGTCACCCTACTGAAATTTTTTTTTAAAAAACGGGTCTAATGTTTTGCGATAAAAAACAAAACTACCACTTTTCACGAAAATCTGAGAACCGCTATTTCGGTTTGGCATGGAATGGCTGAATAGTAACCCGAGTTTGTTGGTTTACCAGTTTGGAGGTAATCCACGAACGAACTTCTTTCTGGATCACTAAAATCTGGTGACACGAAAATGCCTTGTA
Source organism: Toxorhynchites rutilus septentrionalis (assembly GCF_029784135.1). NCBI lineage: Eukaryota > Metazoa > Arthropoda > Insecta > Diptera > Culicidae > Toxorhynchites > Toxorhynchites rutilus. The sequence goes on from NC_073745.1 coordinate 273,804,434, forward strand.
TGGGAATAACAACGCTGGAGGAGCTTCCGTCGCGCTGAGATAGTCTTGGACTTTATTTTGTACCTTTAATCGAAGTTTCATTCTGTGAATTAGATTACGCTACGAATGATATGATATCGTGCTCCCGTGGTCCAGTGGTTAGCGTTCCACATTATCATGCCGAGGGTTCGGGTTCGATACCCGTTCTGGCCGGGAGATTTTTCGTCAAAGAAATTTCTTCCGACTTGCACTGCGATCACGCGTATTCTAGAGCTTCCCACTCCAGAATATATTCAAGGCGTGTTATCCGGCATAGAAGAAAAAACGAATGATATGATATGATGAACTGAAGTTGACCGAATAAAATCTGATAGAATGCAGAAAAATCAGTATGTGCTAAGGTAATCCTGGTTCCAAGGTGTCCTAATAACTTCCTTGAGCGCCAAGCGCGCTCAATGAACGGAACAGACAAAAAACAAAATCGGATTACTATTCCCAAATAAAGTGGGTAATGCTATGGCAAGAAGATTTATGCCGTTCCGTTCTCTAACGCCCTTGAGATGCTTTTTTTGCAAACCACATGTGCTTCATGGCGAATTACACCGCACCATTCGACAATCTTCAAGAGCGATAACTTTTTTGTTGCTAAGGTGACTAGAAGGTTTCAACTCGAAAATATACAATCAGTATTTGCTCTACACTAAAAGCCAAAACAATTCGCCATTCTGCAAATCTCAACAAACACGTTCACACACTCTTCGCTCGTATCGCATCGCGCTTTGCATTATTCACACTTTTGATTTCTGTCAGAACAACAACACATCGAGAGAAGCACCCCCCATAAGGCAACCAGGTAAGCAGGCAAAACAACCAACGTTACGTAACTCGTCAATTATACCGCCGTAACGTTCCGACAGTAGAGAGAACCCCGTTGAATGGATTAAATAAAAAATTCTACTCCTTAAATCACGTCGCAACAAAAACAGAACTATTTTGTGTCGACAACTCATTGCTACTCTGCACACTCTGACAAGTGTTTTTGTTATTCTTGGAAAATGCACACTTCTTCACTGGAATCGGTAATTGGTTAGCTCACCACCATATGGCTCACCGGAAGGCGACGAAGAACGACAGACACCGGAAATCACCACCTTGTCGGCGCGCACTGATCAATTCTCGCACAAATCCAGTGCCGAGTGCTCAAGCATGCACAGAAACGCTCCAAGAACTCGCTAAGACTCTACTGGCTGCTTCCAAAGTCGGAAATTACATAACACACATGACGCTTCCTAATTCGAGCATAATATATATGCTGCTGCTGCTGCTATATCGACAGGTCTGATGCGCGGTGTTTTCACACACCAACACACATACACACACGCACACGCGCCCACCCGGTGTGTGCACCACTCGCGTTTCCGTGGTCCACAGAATGCTGGAAATACCGCGACGCCACGAGTGTCAGAAACCGAATCCGTGCGACTTGATTAGAACAAAACAACTGAGCCCCAACCAGGTGGAGCGTTGTGATTTGGTTCGTGTTCGCTCCCGCAATTCAGCTTTGTTGTGCTCACGGCGTTCTCAATTAGTGTTTGTGTATGGGTGCGTATGGGAGCATAACACTGAAGAGAGTTCACTGAGAGTGAGTTCCACGCGCTCGTGACACTCTGTTGTTTATACCAACACAACACGCGGTAACACCATGCCGCGCAATAGCAGAAGAGGATTTGCGAATTTAGCATAGCAAGGGAAAACAAAGTTTGTACACAAAACGAACCAACATTGTTTAGTTCGAAGAGAGGCAAATAACATAGAGCCCGCTGCTGCTGTATTCTGTGAAGTCGATGCTGGGGCACGCGTGGGTTCATCAACTGAGAGACGTTTCGCGCGAACCATAGGCGTAATGCGCGAAACGGGAACCGTTTCGGCCAAGAAGAGACCGTCCTTCCGCAATACCAAAGTCACGCGTTGCGAGTGCTAGGGGAGCACTAAGTTCGATGCCTGGCTGAGGAAGCGGGATTGAGGATTGATGGAGAACAACAACATAGAGAACGGGCGGACTTTTTGTCTTGATAGTGATGTTCAAATTTAAATAATCGTTCCAAATTTCCAACAAAGTAAATCAGGTTCATAAGTTAACACTTGATTGATTGGAGAAAAAATGCACAAACAATTGAGGGAGCTTCAATGGGAGGTTGTGATGCATCCACTGAATAGGCCAAATTTTGCATAGTTTTACTACCGTTTGTTACGATATCTGTAGAACTTTCTTGACGAAAACACATTGATCGACACAAGAGTTGCGGGAAATCACGTGAAATTTTTTTCGCGAAAGTCTAGCTACTAACTACGGTGCGAAGTACAATTCCAGTGGAGCTAAGTTCCTTTGAAGGAATTCTTTTAACCCTCCTGTACTCGCACGCAAAAATAATAACACTGGTTCCACAGCCTTCACAAAAAATATATTGTTGGTACGTAAAAAGTTCAAAGTAAAAAGTTCACAAACTAATTCAAAGTTTTTCCAAAAAAAAATTGGAATACATATAATGTCAAAATCGGTCCATACTTCGGAGGAACCCGGAACCCCCTTCTCTTGTGTATATTCACCATAGAAACGTTTCGTGCCCCCTAAAATATTCACATGTCAATGTCAATGTTAGAAATATGTTTTTCATTTGTATGACAGCCTACACTAAGAGAGAGGGAAGAGTATCTAACCACCGTAAAAACATTTATTGCACCCTAAAACCTTCACATGGCAAATGTGGTTTCGTTTGCTTGATTAATTATCGAGAAATGTAGAAATTTGTGTTTCATTTGTATGACAGCCGCCCCTAAAAGAGGGGAAGGAGTATCAAACCACCATAGAAACATTTATTGCACCCTAACACCTTCAGATGACTAAATTTGGTTGCATTTGCTTGATTAATTCTCGAGTAACGTAGAAATTTGTGTTTCATTTGTATGGCAGCCCCCCTTAGGGAGGCAAGAGATCAGCGATGGAGACCGATGAACGGTCGAATGGAGATCGATTCATCCATACAAATACAACGCGAATGAACAGTCAGAAGTGCAACGAAGTACTTCAGAATCATTTACTGCTATTTCTGCATCAAAAACAATGTAATAAAGGGGTGAGGTGGCATCAATTTATAAAATCCGGAAGGTCATGACATGGTTTAATGAATAGGGACTTCAGATTCTGGACTGGTTACCTTGTTTACCAAATCAAAACCCTGTCAAGAACTTATGAGGAGTGATCGTACGAAAGTAGATGAAGCTTACAAGCAGTATGAGTGATTTGAAGAGCTTAAACGAGCAGTATCCTTTGCGTTGAACGAGATTCACACTACAATATGGCGCAGCTTGGTCGAAACCATCTCGAATGTGTTATTTGAACTGATTGAGAACTAAAGATGACATACGAATCAGAAACTTATTAGTGTTTATGTGAAATTGACGTGGTTTTCTTTAAAGGTGTGAGAGTTTTTCCATCTGGTTCTATAGTTATGAAACACTGGAATTTTAGTTTTTTGAATGTTTTGCACCTAAACACAACACCGTTCACAGTTCAAATGGCCAGTCTTATAAATGTAGATAGCTTTTGTATTCTGCACTATATACTTCAGTTCAATCGACCTCTTACATATCCCTGGAAACTCAGAAAAATGGAGTGGTTCGATAGTTATGAAACGCAGTGTATACTAATAGTTCATGGTTGGCATCGAAATGTTTGCTTTTTGTTTACAGACAATGAGTCGTGGTAAATATTGCAGTCTCGACAAAATACGGCTGATTAAAAAACTTTTAAAGAAATAGCAGAATATGGTTACAAATGCCCTGAAATACCATCAGAAACACGAGAGCGGAAAATGAAAACTGATTCTGGTGGTTTGCATTATTATACCTTTAAAATGGAGATTCCAACAGGATAATGACCCTAAACACACCTCGAAAAGGGTGAAATAATGGTTCGTTGAAAAAGAAATTTACGTTTGAACTGGTCAGTGCAGTCTCCGGATCTCAACCCGATAAAAAAATCTTTGGAACGAAAAAAAAGAGAAATGTAGCGAATATAAAACATCAAAACCAAGACGAGTTGTGGAACGCGATTCAACAAGCAATTTTCAAATCATGTATTCTAATAAAAATAATAACATATTTTTAATAAAAAAAAAAAACAAATTAATGATGTAGTGTGTTTTTAAACGGTTCAAATTCTTTTTTGCTTTTTAACTTTTCGAACAACATTCTTCAATCGGATTTTGAGTAGCGATTTTTCGAAAAAAAGGGCAATGATCGTGGATGAGTTTTTTGTTGTAGCTGCCATTTTATGTATGATGTTTGAAAAAAAAATCTAGGGGTTGTTTCCGTGACACGACCGCATGTGACGTAGGACTACGCAATCCTTTTTTTTTTAATATGATGGTTTATCATTTCGGATATTATTTGCGAATACGTTCAAATTTCATAAATAACTCTTTAGTTCCGGGGACCCTGAAAAGGTTTAATGGCTTGCGTGGTTTTGTAGAATTATTTCGAGAAGCAACGATTCTTTCTTATCTTTGCGAGAACAATACACTAATTGGTCATATGTCGCAATTCGTTTCTTCGTATCAATGCACGCATTGCACTGACTATTTATCGCGAATGCTATCCCGACGGCCTTTTTTGCATTTGACACAAATGTGATTGTGTAGTTGTTCCAGCAGCACCGTTATTCCACATTTCTTAACCTCTTGAACGACAATTCATGTTCAGTCAGAACTGCTCTGGCGCCCTATGCTGTGCAAGTACACCACGAGTGAGACTCGACGTTGTATATATAATATTCGCTAGCATTCACAGCTCGAGGGGAAACACAAAACGAGCAGAATAAGCGACCTATGTTGTTTCGGGCACAGAAAGATTCTGAGAATTTTTCTCAGAGGAGATGCAATACTTATACGCTAGCGACAGCTTACATACTATGCAAGGGTGAGGTTTACTTCGCAAATATTCTCTTTTCGCTATTCCTTTTCGTTGCTTCTATTCTAGCGGCTGCATAAGTTGCCTGTTATTGACAGCTCTGCGCGGGAAAGCACACAAATGGACAGAACAAATGTATGGGGAGATGGGAATGCTTCCAAATTTCATCAATTTAAACCATATACAGACTATGGGATTATAATGTATACTATATCAAACAAATCTTAGAAAGTTTCCGATTCGATTGGTATGCAAATCGTTAAAAACCGTTCGCATCAAAAATAGTCATTAACGTTTGGTGGATCACACCATTGAGGAATGTGGCAGTTCCTTCGGCTGAAGGAGGTCAGGATGATAGCTCAGGATTTGATATGTGGCTTGTTGGAGAATGGAAAAACACTTAGGTAACTTTTCAAACACGGGTTGTTTATTTCGCAAACTTGCTCGAGTGAAGGTTGAATTTGGAATGAGGAAATTGACATTGTGAGGGAGCTGAATGCACTTCACTTCTTTGTTAGCATGTGTTCGGCTACTTTTACGTTGTACGTCGGAAAATGCAGTTTGTGTTCGTGCTATACACCACTCAATGCGTTTTGATAGGAAGGGAGTGACTCGGATGAGGAAAAAGGATTGAAAATTTGGAAGGGAAAATACTGTGTTGACACTTGTTCCTCTTTCGCGCTGTCGGTCGCGAACTACGTTAACTTTATTTCATAAAAACGTGACCTGGGGTGGCATTTCGCATTTCGAGACGAGTGATTTTTGTTCGTTTCGACCACTTTTGTCATTATGAATTTCGAAGCGAACTCGAAACAAGTGAAATTAACAAGGCAGTAGTCGAGTTTCGAGCAAAGGTTGACATTCTGTAACATTGTGTTCGAACATTTTTTACTCGAAACGAGAACAAATGCCTCGACAAGAAATGGATGATCGTCGTATGGAAAAATGTTAGTGAAACATTGATTTTAATACTAAACCTTACATCAAAGAAAATTTCAATTACATTTGTACAAGTATGTGAGTATAAATACAATACTTTTATTTTCAGCACTATGGAATCAGAAAGAAATACAATAAGCGTCACATTTTCAGTACATTTGTTCATTTTCCGTAATCCTTAAGGCCCATTTATACATTGCTAGTAGCAGCTACTGGGCCGGTGAACTCGCTCGACAATTGGTTGACTCACCTTGTTCGTTCACACAGTGTGAGTTGCTGACGAGAAACTAGATACTACAGCATTGGCTTACCAGGGATGCCAGATGATTTTTCAAATGTCCATCAAATAGTCAGAAACAGCAATCAGGTCCAAATTTGATAGATGATTGATCCGAAATCGACTTCTCTATTGGCAGTTTTCGTTTCAGGTTTTCAGTTGCATTTAACATTACACAAATTTATCGCAAAATACACGCTGACCGTATATAAAAATACTTTGTGCTGAATTTCTTCATACTTAAGGTACTATCCAAAAAAGCAGAAAGGCAAAAGGATTTGGGCCATGAATTGGATGCAAGGAATAGGAGCAGCAAATACAATATTGAAGGAATTCTACGATGATGATCCTCTAGAGTACAGAGCAGTGTTGAGAAAAACACCTGAAGAAGTGGAAACACTGTTGGATTACAAAAATACAACGCCAAGATGCACTCATGAGGAAGGCTATACCATCAAGAGTGAAATTAAAAAACCACATTGATGTGCCTTTCTTCTGGAATATCATTCAGATTGTTGTCGATATTTTTTAGAATCTCGAAAACATCCATAGTTAAGATAATTGCGGAAGTCTAAAAGATTTTTTAAAATTTTATATATTTTGCCTTGCCAGCAGCTTCGTGTACCAATTTGTGAAATGAAAATGATAGTAGATTTGCAGGTGGATAAATACGCGTCAAAAATTAAAATATTGAATGAAAATGTACTTTTTTAAAACGAATATGATTCTGTTTCTTAGAACAATACTTTTTTTCAATTTGTGAGTAAATTTTGAATGAAAATTGTGCCTGATAATGATATTAGAGAATCGCAAGAAAACTATTTCAAAGAGAAAGCTTGCCCCGCCAGCGTGCAAAACAAAATAACAACGATTTCGTTTAGAAACTATGAGGGCTTTATTTGTTTTTTCGATAATTTTCAAGTCTATAAATATCTTCGCATATTTTCAAATATCTTAAAAATAGAAACATTTCTTTACATTGGGCATCCCTGATTTGAACGCTAAATTCTGTTTTTGACGTTTTGAGGGATGCGAGTGCGAGTAAATTCAAAAAACTTTGAAGTAGCTCGCACGCCGGATCACACATGACACTAACTGGCATGTCGTGTTCACACGGTGTGAGTAGCTGCGCAGCAGTAACTGACTAGACCGACTCGTATGCTTACTCGCACCGTCTGAACCCGGTATTAGAATGGGTATATGAGTACCATCAATACACCGTGTATCTTGAATTTGTCGAAGAAATATTGCATTGTTTCAATAAACGATGTTGTATCCAATTCGATCCATTTTTCGCATAAGCTTCTTTCCAGAAGTGGTATCATTTCATTGAACACTGATGAAACTGTTGATTGAGCCATATCAATTAAAAAGTTTTCTCCTTCGTTACATTAATTTGGCACGACCAGAAGCCAGAAGATTCTAAACGGCCGCTGATTTCAAAGCTGCAGGAGTAGCAGTACTTCTGAAAGTTGTTTGGAACACGGTTGTATCCGAAATATTTTTGAATGCTTCTCGGCTATGTCTGATATACTGCCGAAACGTTGAAACAAAAGATTAATAATTTTCACTTACCACAACTCTAATATAATATTAATTAAATTTGTTTTTCGGTATTGATATTTGCAATAGCCGTGAAATTTGCTTTGTTTACAAACCCAAAAATTTGACATTTCTCTTCGAGACAAATTTTACTCGAAATCTGGTACACTGAAAACATTAACTCGAAAAAGATACATTATACTAAAATCAATTCGATTCGAGTTTGAATTATCTCGAAACGAGTTACTCGTTTCGAAATGCGCAATGTCACCCCTGTTTTCTGATTTGGCACCGTTTATGAAAGAGGTAGTCCTACTTAAAAAATCGGGGCGGATTACATAAGCATTTTTTATTTAAAATTTCTCGTTTCTTGACGGTGATGCTAAACAAACAAAAATTGTCTCATACATTGTGTTATCAATCCCGCGTGTAACACTGAACACCCCCACCTTGGTGTATGTTTATTTTCGTTGCCAATCACACCAGAGGGTTAACAACCCTATCTCCGTGCTGATAGTCTCCCTCCACCCCCCTACGGGACACAGCAGTAAAACCACCAACACACTCTGATCACTCTATTAGACGGTCCCTCAGACAGTTGTTTCCATGCAACAACACACATTACCATTTCTCATCGAAGGGTGAATGAAAGTCCTCCCCCGCAAAAATCACCCACACACACACACACACACGGACGAGCAACAACCAATATCTCCCATCTCCAATTTCCGTCGCCGTCAGAGTTTCCTATCAATGATGACCCGATAGCCGCGGGCTCATTCACTCATGCAAATCGTCGAAACCTGGGTGGCGCAACGGGAAAAAAGGGGTTGAAATGAAGATGGAAAGATAACCTACTACTCCTGGCCACAACTACCAGTGCACACATTTGCTGGAACAGTCTCTAACGGCGGTGCGGTGCGGCCTGCGAGAAGAGAGAGTGCCCCCAAATGGAAGGAAAAACTGTTGCATAACTTATTCACGGTCTCATAACAATCCACCGCAGGACGAATATAATCATGCCACACGGCATGTTACCTGGCGGCGTGGATTGTGTAACAGGCTGTTGTTTGTGCCACCCCCTCGCGTTCCCCGGGAATGGCTCCGTCGCCGGATACGGTGGAGGATTCCAGTAATTCAGTAACAGCTTCCTACTGAGAACTGTGACCGGTGGCGAAACCCTTGTGTGTTTGTCCGATGAGCTGGCAGCTATCGTATTTATAAATGCTTATATCACCACGATTTCACAATTGATCCAGGCGTTGATGAATCATGGGGAAACCTTGGAAAACTATCACCACTTGACGAGGAAAAGGCGCCACGTAGACACTGTCCCTGTCGATTCCTTTCCCCGCGTTACTTTGGTTGATTGTTATGTAAACAGACTCACATCACTCACAAGTTACTGGTCGCGTATGCTATTATCCTTCGCCGCAAGAATAATGTTTCAACTCTTCTTCGACTGCCGGCTTTTATGAGCGCTGATGTGAAAATAACACCGTTTGACGAATTCTTCACTGCGTCCACTGACTATGCAAATTTATGTAATTACATTTTCGTGTCAGATCACTTGGTGCTGTATTATCATCGCTCGCCACTAAAGAGAAGCGTTGCGTTGCGTTATATAACGCGAAGACTTTTTGGATTATGTCACCAAGAAGCCGAAGGCACAAATGCCGTATGAAGCATAAAATCGGCACGTAATTCTTGAACAAACACATCCAGAAGAAGCTCGGCGCAAAAAACACATCACACACTTTTGCTCGCGCTATTTTCGGAGAGAATGAGATTCCGTGAGATTCCAGAATTTATCGTTCACGTAACACGGCCATATTGTGGAAAGAGGGGGCGGTGGGTGCAGAATCTACTGCGCCTGGAGGGACGACCAATATTCTGAAGAGCAACGCAGGCACTCACTCATTCACTCTTTTTACGCTGGAACAACACAACACCACTAACACACACTCACGGCCGCGCTCTTTGCGGCGCGCAACTGGAGAACACCGCCAAACACTCTGCGGGCGAATTGGAGAACCATGAGTTACGCCGCAACAGAATACGTAATCCTTTTTCAGTACTGACGAGGCACAACCGTTTGTGTAATCTTTTATTGGTTAGGTAATCAACGGAGTCATGTAAAACTCGAACCAAAACCCGCGCCGTTTATTTTTGGGCGAAGAATCGGTTTCATTTCCGATCTCTAGCCACCAACGAAACCTTAAATTCTGCCTGGAACATTGGGTTGCAGAGCTCACCTTCAGTTTCAATACATAACACCCCACACACGGCTCGCGTTATATCATCGCCAGACACAAACCAAAAAAAACTTGCCCAACAGCCCAACACCGCGCGTAATCTTCGCGTTCAACACAGATATTTTGTTTTCCCGTGTGTACCGAAATCCGCCCAATTTCTCACTGTCACAAAATATTCTCTGCCAGAAAGCCGTATCACATAACACGACTCGTCCCGCGAAACAAAACCCCGCGCGGGCTCCGACACGGGCACTTGATGCACAAAATTTAAAATCAAATTCCTGTTGAATAACAACAATAACACACAGCAGCGCTCTCCCCGCTCGGCTCTGGCTCTCGGCACACCTCTCACAGCGAAGGTATGAAACACCGTTATTGTTTTCTTCTTGTAACGCGCGTGAGCAGCAATCCAAGGAAAGCTGAGAGTACACTGCACTGTCACCACACTCGACCGCACCGACCGACGTACTCAAAGCGAATGAATGGCGAACCGCGGCAGACATGGTGCTCGTTTGTTCAGCGCCTGCCAGCGGCCACTCACTAACTCGCGCTCTCGGGTGGGTGATATAACACACTCACGCACACGTAACGCACCCCCGCGCGCTCGGTTGGTTGTACACTCAAGCGGAGTGCGCTCCTCCAGCACTCAGACCGTGCAGTTAGTTGTCCATCACGTAATCACTACCGTTGATATCCTGCTCTTTCTCACTCGATCGCTGTTACTCACATCGCAGACTGAGATGCCAGATCTACGGGTTACGGGAATTCGGATTAGCACAATCTTTCTCATCCATTAAGGAGCTGTCCACATACCACGTGGACAACTTTAGGGGGGTAGGGGGTACAAGAATGTCCACGCTTGTCCACGTGAGGGAATAGGGGTTATGAATAATGTCCACGTGGACACGTTTAATAAGTATAGTATAAATGAAGCCTGAAATTTGTTCTGCATTTTCAATATTTTTTATAACTTTCCACCCTTAGAGCTTCGTAATTTTTAAAAGAAGGATTGAGGTGCCTGAGCACTTTAGAACATCCATCTTTTTCTCATTATGTTGAATTTCTTCACCGTAATGTATACTTTGAGAGTAACTAACATAAAAATTCTCGTTTTTTCGCTACACCGGGGCAAATGCCAAATCACGAACTTACGAGCAAATTTATCCATGAATGTGAATTAAAATCTGTCAAGGACACCTCCTAGGTGAGATTTCTTGGCCAGAAAACTGTCCGAAATCCATCTTTGAATAAGAAAATGTCTGGGCACTTCACACACGTTAGCTCTAGCAGTATTCAACTGCGTTACGATTGGCTTATCTTACCACGTTGAACTTTAAATGTAAGTGAGTAAGATTAATTTTGTTCTCTCGTCTTCCATCTAGAATAATTTTTGACTCGCAGCACGAAAAGCAGTGAAACTCTCTCCACCCGAAGAAGTCTACTTTATAATCAAATCACTATCGAAAAATTCTTGCAGCTATCACTGAACGTGTTGCTACAAAATAAAAAAAAAAACGCGTAAGAATTGTAAGTGGACAATGCTTCAATCTGTGATTGACCGAATTTTTCTCCATTTTTAGTAGAGATCAAAGATCAAAGAATGTCTAAGAATGTTTATCAGCGAGTTGGTAGAACCCAAAAATCCAGGAGAGAACTATGCATTTTATTGCATATTTATTCCTTAGCCTATTATTCAAAGTTTCCCCCGAAATCGGCCCATTATCTTTTGCACCGCCTGTTTTAGCTCTTGTTTGGCATTCAAATTCATTTGAACACCTTCAGAACGCTTATAGTTCATAGTTATAGCTTATAGTTTACTTCTAGTTTTCCCTTGACAATCGACCAGTAATCCTCAATCAGCCTTAGCTTGGCATTTCTTGGGAACCAAAGTGACGCCATTGTCGTCGTACTTCATTAACGTTTGGTCATATCTTAATAGTGACAGTTTTCCAATACGGATCAAAAAGGCATATAACCTCACGCCAGAAAAAGACATAATCTTCTAATTTCCTGGGCACTTTGCAGAGGTATTAAATTGTTTCTCCAATAGTTTTTTTTTTCGAGAACAACGGATTCAGCCGACTCTGGATAGTCCGGCTTTTCATTGCGTACGAGCATGATAGATTCGTGACGCGCTATAACGCATTAAAGGACCAAGCATGAGGTGCAAATATGAAAATCTTTCTTTTAGCATGGAACATGAAATCATGAAGACTATTATCAACACAGAAATGATTTAAATATTCATCTGTATGGTCATGTACACCAGTAAACCAAAAAGAACAAAAGAGCAAAATCCTACCTCTCACTGACGAATTTCGGGAAGGCCTATATAATTGCTATGGTACTCCCTTTCGCGAATAACCCACACCGCGATAATCGAGATTCTACTGTATATGCAAATGAACTCATCTTGATACTTAAAATAACAATTCATATTTTCATACTGCTTTCTACAAAAACCTTGTCAAATATCGTATTTTAATCAGACAACAGGCTTTCAAGCTATTATTCTCTAATCTCTGCTATTGAATTTGTCGTAGGATATATTAGTCTGTCAAAAAAGTCCTGCGGTATTTTTTTTTGAATTTTCATTTGTTCATAAAATTAGTTACAATCATTTGTTTTATGTCAAATATGCGCCGTTTTGTTCGATGACTTGTTCCCAACGAGATGCCAACTTCATAATACCCCTGTTATAGAAGCTCGCTTTCTTATTGGTAAAAAACTCGGATAGCCAATTTTCACAGGTCTCTTTTGTGGCTAACTTCTGACTACCTAGCTCGTTCGCCATAGACAAAAACAGGTGGTAGTCACTTGGTGCAAGGTCCGGACTATACGGCGGATGCAAAAGAACCTCCCATCCGAGCTCCCGGAGCTTCTGGCGCGTCACCAAAGAAGTGTGTGGCCTGGCGTTGTCCTGATGGAAGACAATGCGGCCTCTGTTTATCAAAGATGGCCTCTTCTTCATGAGTGCTACCTTCAAGCGGTCCAGTTGTTGGCAGTACAGGTCTGAATTGAGCGTTTGGCCATAGGGAAGCAGCTCATAATAGATTATTCCTTGACAATCCCACCAAACACACAGCAGAACCTTCCTGGCCGTTAATGAGGGCTTTGCCACCGTCTGAGCCGCTTCAGCGGGCTTCGACCACGACCGTTTGCGCTTCACGTTGTCGTAAGTGACCCACTTTTCATCGCCAGTCACCATCCGCTTCAGAAACGGGTCGATTTTATTGCGATTCAGCAACGATTCACATGCGTCGATACGGTCAAAGATGTTTTTTTTTGCGTCAACGGGTGTGGCACCCATACATCGAGCTTCTTTGTGAATCCAAGCTTCTTCAAATGGTTAATAACGGTTTGATGACTTATCCCCAGCTCTTGGCCGATGCTACGGCTGCTACTATGCCGGCCTTTCTCGGCTAATTCAGCGATTTTGTCGCAATTTTCGACGACAGGCCTTCCGGAGCGTGGCGCATCTTCGACGACCTCTACACCAGAACGAAAACGTTGAAACCATCGTTGTGCGGTGGAAATGGAAACTGTATCGGGTCCATAAACTGCACAAATTTTATTGGCAGCATGAGATGCATGTTTGCCTTTGTCATAGTAGTACTGTAAAATATGTCGGATTTTCTCTTTATTTTGCTCCATATTTGCGACACTATAACTCACGAACGACATAACCAAACAAAACACTGTCAAGGACTTTCCAACAAGCTATAGTATGACTCGATACAATGAATACAACTAGAACTACGCGCTTACAACGACACCTCGCGGAAATACCGCAGGACTTTTTTGACAGCCTAATATAATGATAGCATGTGCCAAATCTGAAAAAAATCTGTTCGAAATCTATAAATGATGTTTTGATGCAGAATTCAACAACGGAAAAATCAAGACAACATAAATGAAATTTGGAAGAAACCGAAGGGCGATATGAATTAATTCTTGGGTAATGTAAGTGAAAAACTTAAAGGATTAAAGGTGAATGAACTGCGAAGTTTAAAGCCTCTTAAAGTCAAAAACAGAAGAAGAACTCAGAGGACAGAAAAAACACGACTTCTTATAAAGCTAATTTGCTTTGTTTTCACAAAGTCGATCGTTTGAATGAATATTACGAATATTACTTCTTAAACGTCGATTGGAAAGCGTATCTTCCATGCAATCGATGACATGGTCAGATGTTCAGCATTGTAGACCTGAATGTTGTGAGTTTCTCGGATGTGCTTGTCTGGGGAATCACCCAGCGTAGCTGTCCTGATGCAGGAACGTCTTACCTCGTGCTCGGTGATGGTGAAAAGTGAAGTCAAGGGCCACCGGTTGCTGCGCAACGGTTTATGCGGTGTCGGACTTCTGAGTGTACGCCTGCGGTTAATATATATTTGAGAGAATACGTGTTGAAATCAGTCGTACTCTTATAGGGTACCACACAAATGTGGCTTTAATTTCAGCTACAGTTAGATTGATAGAAATTGTCAGAAAAACGTTTTTGTTACACAAATGTGTCGTTGTTCAATAGATGAGACACACTATTGGAATAATAACAGTCCCTTCGTCCCACCCAAAATGAGTTTTTTTGCTATTAATTCTTTCAAACATTCACGTTTTCTTACTGAACGGATCCAATCGCAGAACTATTCATTGATTGTGCTTCTTATTAACCCTTTACAATGCCATTTTAATATACATTTACTTTCGCCAAAGCTCAATATAATATAAAATTATTTTCAAACAAGATTCCCGTTCAAGATTCTTCAATTGCTTGTCAATAACATGTTTCTCCGATACATGGAATACATGTTTGACACAGAAAATATAAGAAAATGAAAACAGCTCAAGTCGGACTATTCCTTTCTCGAATTTTGCGCTTACCAACACATTTGGCGGTTCATTTTTATTTATACAGTTAGAAGATATAGGAGTGCGTTTGTTCACCTGAGAATCAATTTCTACTTTCGAACAAAGACTATATTTGTTAGCACAAACATCAAATGATCGAATGTACTAAAACAGCTCATCAAGATGTAATTGTAGAACATTTGGGAATTCAATTTTCCGAATTTCCCTAGTTTCGATCAGAGTTTTCTGAAAACTTTCAATTTTCATGTTCAGTTGTTAATATGTTTGGTTGAAATATGTGTAATATTTTTATGGGACCCTCCTTCTCCTTCCAGAGGATTTACATTACATTTCTTGTACTCTTATATCGTCACATTTGCTCTATCAGTTCTCGAGTTATGCAGAAATTTGTGTTTTGTTTGTATGGTAGTCCCGCTTCCTCCATTTTATTTTCTAGATGTTCCCACGCATACGTTATTTATGCTTATTCATAATTGCATGCATAACATATCTTCACTGGATCATGTCTATTCACAGCTAATCGATTATAGCTGAACCTTTTCCATTTCACACAAGTGTTGCAACTAAATTAGGGCACTTGTGTTCCCAAGCATTAAGCGTTGACTCAATAATCGATATACATGTTGCACCATACTTGAAACGGTCTCATGGCATCGTATTTCATGGAACACCTATCGCGCTAAGCAATTATATTCTTTCGCTCTATCTATGAGCCATCCGCACACGCCTAGAACATAGCGACAATGCGTTCACGTATGCATATTGGTATTTGTTATTTCAATTTACTTACTTCTGATTGGATAATCAGTAAATAGTTGTTCCAGGTTTCTCCCTCCAGTTTAACATATTGTATTAGCGGTACTAGAATTAAGAACTATCCTGATTGTAAAAGAACGTGAATAAATGGATTATGTTTTCAACCGTCAACAAGAGATAACGTCTCTTATTTTTGTAATGAATAGAAAGAAATCCGTGAGTTAGTGTTACGTGTTACATCGGATTGATGTTTGTTTGCGCGGTTAATCAATCACCACACAACATATCCCAAACCACCACTTTAGAGAGGAAGCGAGGAGTATCAAACTATCAAAGAAACATTAATCGTCTCCTAAAACCTCCACATGCCACATTTCGTTCCATTTGCTTGATTATTTCTCGAGTTATGTACACGAACCACCATAGAAATATTTCTTGTCCCCTAAAACCTCCACATGCAAAATTTAACTCCATTTGTTTGATTAGTTTTGGAGCTATGCCGCCCCCTCCTAAGAGAGTGTGTTGTGTCGAGCCATCATAGAAATATTTTTTACCCCCTGAAATGCCAAATTTGGTTCCATTTGCTTGAGTTATGCAGAAATTTTTGTTTATTTTTTATGACAACACCCCTAAGAGAGGGGGAGGAGGTCGAACTACCAGAGAAACATTTCTTCCTCCTGAAACATCCACATGCCATATTTGGTTCTATTTGCTCGATGATTTCTCGAGATATGGAAAAATTTGTGCTTCTTTTTTTATGTCAACTTATTGAAAAAAATCATAACTTTTGAGCAACTGAACCGATACAGATGATCGAAATATAGTCTTTTTCAGAAAAAAATTGGTAGAAAATTCAAATTTTTGTTTCACGTGATTGTTGATTGTATTTGTTTTTTTTATACAGGGTCTTTTAGATTAAACGCTCAGGCAAAAAAAAAAGGAATAAAAAATGTACAGCGGTTAGAGAACTTTAATTTATTTGATAGAAACAGTCTAGTTTGATATAAACTTTTGAGCTTGAGCTTGAGCTTGGGTAGACTGTACAATTCGTAGTTGCTCTCCTTGATTGACCTGAACCAACCAAATTGCACAAAGAACACACAGAATGACGCTTGGGACTAGCAAATCATTCTCGTTGTGAAATTTTTGGTGATTCTAGCTTTAAATGGTCACCAGAGGAAGGGAAGGTATGTTAGTATGATATTCGCCGCCCGAAGGCCAGAAGGGTCGCCTCTATAGCGTGGTTCCCTAGCTAGTATCATGGAAGGGATAGTTGTTAGTGGGGAGGATTAAGAATCAGGATTCACTGCGGTAAGTGATGTGATTATGTTAACACGGTACCTGACGCCGGAGATTATTGACGTAGGATTACGTCTTTCGGGAACATATTGGGGTACAAATTGAAAAATGAAAATCGATCGCATCGTGAAAAATGTCCAATTTCAAACGCTTGTTACTCATTCATTTCATGATGGATTGATGAGATTTTTGCATCAAACGATTACGGCACTCCATAACAATTTTTCACATTGAATAAAGTAGTATATATCATACAACTAACTATCGAACAATTGAAAAAATTCAACCCCTATCCAAACAGAGATACCCAGTCCTGATTGGTCGAAATTGACGTCATTTCTTTTTCGCGCCCGATTCGTTCTCTCACCGGCAAGCTGCATGGCAATCGAGTAGGAGGCGCCTACATCACACATACCAAATGATATAAAAGCAAGGAGCATTCGTGGATCTCATTCATTCTTACAACGGACGTGGAACGGACAACAACAAGTGGAGAGCAGCAACAGTGAAAGCGGCTAATATATAGGCGAGCATAGAAGTTGAGCGGTCAAAATGCGAGCTGTGTCTCACATCGAGCTTCTATGGCAGCATAAGTAGCGGCAAACAGTAGCAACGGTTGTTGAAACCGGTCTACTACTAGTGGCAGCAGCAAGCATCACGAGCGGATCGTTTCAGGCACGCTTTCTTCGTCAGAAGTGCGAGAACGTTTCTTGGCATCGTGAAAGTGCAGCATCGAATCTGAGCGGCCAACAATTGAGCTGTGTCTCGCATCGGTTCACTACTGTTGGCAACAACAAACATCATGAGTAGAGAGTTTCAGGCATGCTCTCTTTCTCTACTGCTGCTGCTGCTACTCAGTCAGATTTCTCATTCTCATTCATTGGACGCTCAGATCGATAAACATATGTATTTCTAGTGTGCATTGCTGGTACTGCTGTTCACATCAACCAATACAATTGGATGCGGTTATGGAGGTAAAGGAGACAAAGGACCCGGTTAAGGAATAGTGTATCGCAAGGTTCCACATGGCAACATCCAGTGTATCAAACCCGCTATCCGTTGTTTAGCTCACCGTGATGGTGTCAACGAAACCCTTGCAAACCGTCGCACAGAAGCCGAAGATGTCAAAGCCAAGGAAAGCAGCAGCGACTCCGAAAAAAAACTACCGCTGCCAAAAAGTTAACAACTACTACATCCGACAGAAACCTCATTACATTAGCACGCAACCCATTTAACCATTCCAGTTCTTCTCAGGACTTTCGATATTGCTTTGAAACGAAAGAGTTTAATTTATTGTTTTCCACTTATCATAAAAATGATATAAAACTACGATCAAAAATACTGTTTACTTTTACATTTTCTTTGATCATGTGCAACTAACAGGAAACTTATCACGTCAGAAACATACTTTCCATCAACCAACCTGACTGGATGCGGTAAGGGAGTAGCACCATAATAGCAAATCAAATGTCGAACTTCGTGATATGGGTGCGTTCATCGCTATTCGGTTCGGCGTCGGTTTAACCCTTTCATTACGGCAGTGTGCTCCGCCGAAGTGGTACCCCTGTACGAAGCACTGCGCCGAAAAGTATGCACATAGCGCTGGTGTGATCGAAGAGCAGTATGAATTTCATGTCGTCTAAAGACGACGCTCGTACACACAGCTCGTCGCGTGGATGTTGTCTATAGACGACATTCGTACACACAGGACGTCGCGCGGATGTCGTCTATAGACGACGCTCGTAACGGAAGGGTTAACCATCAATAACTACGCTTGGCAACATTGACATCTGGCAATTTTCATATAAGATTTTATCCCCGCATGTTAAAAGTGGTTTTTCATGTACATAAAAGCGCAGCGTAGTATGTCAACTGCTTCCCGGTTAGAAAATAAATGAGCAACCCGTCCAATTTCAAACGCTTATTGCTCATTCATTTCATGATGGATTGATGAGATGTTTGCATCATACGTTGTCGGCACTCCATAATAATTTTTCACATTGAATAAAATAATATATATCATGTAACTAACAATCGAACAATTAAAAAATCTCAACCACTATCCAAACAGAAGATACCTAAGCCTGATTGATCGAAATTGACGTCATTTCTTTTTCGCGCCCGATTCGTTCGTTCACCGGCAAGCTGCATGACAATCGAGGAGGAGGCGCCTACTTCACACATACCAAATGATATAAAAGGATGGAGCGTTCGTGGATTTTATTCATTTTTACAACGGACGTGGAACGGACAACAGTGGAGAGCAGCAGCGGTGGACGCGGCTAATATATAGACGAGCATCGAAGCTGTGTGGTCAATAGGCTAGCTGTGCCTCACATCAAGCTTCTATGGCAGTATAAGCAGCGGCAAACTACTACTACTCTACTAGTGGCAGCAGCAAGCATCGCGAGCGGAGCATTTTGGGCACGCTCTCTCCATCAGAAGTGCGAGCACACGCTTCTTGGAATCGTGAAAGTGCAGCAGTGAACTTCAAGACGAGCATCGAATCTGAGCGGTCAACAATTGAGCTGTGTCTCATATCGAACTTAAGTGGCAGTAGAAGCAGCAGCGGCGGTAAACATCGAGGCCTAACATCAACAATCGAGCTGTGTCCCGCATCGGTCCAGTACTGATGGCAACAGCAAACATCATGAGCAGAAAGTTTCAGGCATGTTATCTCTTTCTGCTGATGCTGCTGCTCAGTCAGATTTCTCATTTTGTTCGACGCTCAGATCGGTAAACATATATGTTTTTAGTGTTTTAAGTGTGGTCACATCAGATCAACATCAACCAACATGACTTCATGCGGCAAGGAAGGCAAAGGAGGATCGAAGCGTATCGCAAGGTTCTACATGACAATATCCAGTGTATCAAATTTCCTATTCGCTGTTTAGCTCGACGTGATGGTGTCAACGAAAACCACCAAAATAAAAACAGAAATAAGCAGCAGCGGCTCCGAAAAAGCAACCGCTGCCAAAAAAACAACAGAAGTGAATTGTTGTTTTTGTTGCTCCATAAAGTTTTACGCGAGTGAATATGTCGGAATATACGCAATATGAGCGCCAATCTCGTAAACGTGCATCGGAGCTGAAACAACTTTCTATCACTGATACCGAAAGCTCGATTGTAACACTGGTGAAATGAACAAAAAATACCCAACAACCAAATCAAACGGCCCTTTTCAGGGCCATCAGATCATTATCAAAGAGTTTAACAATATATTTTTTCAAACATCCAAAATCAGCATGCGACAGATAGCCTAACGTAATCCTACGTCAACTATGCGGTCGTGTCTCGGACACAACCTTCTGTGACTTTTTTTTAATATTAGGTTACCTAAAAGGACACGGGCTACATTCTTTTTCTTCTTCTTCAATGGCACTAACGTTCCTAGAGGAACTTCGCCGTCTCAACGTAGTATTACTTGCGTCATTTTTATTAGTACTTAGTTGAGATTTCTATGCCAAATAACACGCCTTGAATGCATTCTGAGTGGCAAGCTCTAGAATACGCGTGATCACAGTGCCAGTCGGAGGAAATTTCTTGGACGAAAAATTCCCCCGACCAGAACGGGAATCGAACCCGAACACCCGGCATGTTAGTTATGACGCTAACCACTCGGCCAAGGGAGCACGGGTTACATTGCTGCAGATAAAAACCCACAAAGGGTCATAGACCAGCTACAAAATGTTAAGAATGCACTCGAGGAGTTTCAACGACGTTGGAAAATTAAGGTCAATCCATCTAAAACACAAGCGATCTTTTTTACACGACGACGCAGTCCAATATATTTGCCACAATTGGAGGTGACTGTACTTGGACATCCTGTTCCTTGGTCTGGTCAAGCTAAATATCTTGGGTTGATTCTAGACCAAAAGCTAAAGTTAGATAAGCACATAACCTCTTCTCATATCAATTGTGGCCAACTAATTAAAATGCTCTACCCACTAATTAGACGACGTTCAAGACTAAGTATTAGGAAGAAACTCTTGCTGTATAAACTCATACTTCGTCCAACGATAACGTACGGATTTCCAGTCTGGCACAGCTGCGCACGCAGTCAACAGAAAAACCTTCAATATCAAAATACAAAATACTTAAATTGATGCTAAATCTTGAATTCAACTCAACTACCCTACTGACGATTTACATAAACTAATATCGAACCATTAGTCGAATGGACTTTAAGACTGTTACAAAAATTTTGGACAGGATGCTCGATGTCTGAAAACATTCTCATATCAAATCTAGTGTAGGTCTAACTGTATAATAGAAATTTTCCCTCTCATGCTATCCCCTTCTGCTCAGTTCGTGTAGCAGGTTTTGTTCAATTTTTCTGTTTCGCTGGTCAATCATTCTTTGTATATAATTGCCTGAAACAAAAGAATTTGTTAAGCCACATTGCAAGGAAACCTATACCTCTGTTATCGTTGTAAGAATTGTTTTAAATTAGTTAAGTTATGATAAATAAAAAAAAAAGGTTATCGAACTCCTCTGTGATGACTCGAATCGACTATATATTATGAGATCGTTCGCGCCTAGTGCTATTGTAATCCCTGAAGGTTCTGAATAGGCTACCTGAGAAGGTAACCGAGGGAACTCCTCTCGAACATATCGGACCAGCGATATATTCCATTATTAATATATTTCATTATTCATTCACTTATCTAGCTTCGATCGCGAGAATTCCTCTAAAACCAGTTGGAACTAGAATTATGTTTGGGAAACCTAAAAGAGATTCCGTTATCAATTGTGCGTAGTCTTTATCAAATTTTATCAAACGGCGGAGAGTTATTTTTGGGAAACCTGAGAAGGTAACCGAGAGATTTCCCTCAAAACAATCAGACCGGCGATATATTCCCTTCATCATCGATCGTACTCTTTATGAACCTCCAATCACGACGGCGGAATGTTAAACTACAAACAAACACAACACTAAAACTGAACTAATAAAAATTGAAACTGTAAAAATACTGATTGAACTAAATTATCAAAAATAACTGTTTGTAGCCACAACAATATTTATATGCTTTTTTTTTCGAAAATTACAAAATTTACAGCAGGGCGAAAATATACATACACATACTCCATACACATACAAATTATAGCACATTGCATCAACTATTACTTAAACAATTTGGGACTAAAAGTATTGTTCAACCGAAGTTTTCCGAAACATGTAACAATGTATTGCTCCTCGTAGCGATGTTCTAAAAAAAATTTAAATTCTAAAGATTATCAAAATGATGGTCATATGATTTTTTCAATTTCGAAATTTTAATTTGAAATCTCGCGTAACTTTTGAAAAGGTCCTATGTAACAAATGTAAACAAATCGAGTTAATGGATGCACGCTATTAGTTTTCAATCATTGAATGTATTACAAAAACAATCGTTCACGTATCTATCTTCTTCATCTTTTTGTCGCCGATACAAAAAATATCCAACGTACAGATTCGAATTTTAAGCACCCGGCTGTTACTTCGGACTCCACTTTCCTCCGACGGCCGAAACGTCCGAAGTAACAAAGCAGTCAAAACAACTCGCAGTCGCACTTCGGTCGTTTTGGAATTTGGTTCTTACAGGTGTTGTTATCGATTTCAGTGCAATTCAACGAGTGATAACAATAATAATCAGTCTTTAGAACGAAATGCTGATATTTGGATTGTTGTTTATTAGTTAGTTTCAAATTTTTATAGTGCAACGTAATATGTCCAATGTGTAAACGCGGGCAGTCAAAACGTCCAAAGTAACATTTTTCGCTCCGAGGCTTCAACCTTAATCTCAAATCACGGAACAATAGTTACGATTGGTTTTACGAAGTTATTCTTGACAGCTAGTGGTGAAAACAGTGATAAAGATTGATAGCTTTTAAGACAATTCGCGAAATAATGTTCGGGTCTTCAACTACGTTTTTCTCGAGTTGGCGAAAATGTTACATTGGACCTTTTCAAAAGTTACGCGAGAAATGTTCGTCTGAGATGGAAAATCTAAAACATCGGAAAAAAGTCGCAAACTATTTACATATAAGTTACTTTATGTTTTAGGAGTCGCAAACATTTTCAATTTTACAAGTTACTCGAAAATGTAAAAAATAAAAAGTTTGAATTTTTCCATTTCCAGATAATGTTTCAATAACTTTCGGCCTGAGCATCTCTAGATGTCTTTGCTTGTCCCATTAGATTCATTTTAAAGAGAGAGCGACGCTGAGACGGAGCGCAAACATCTGAGCGAAGAGAATAAACCCGCACCAAAACTTCCTGCCTCTACACATCTACATGAAATTTTTCCACAACCGCAGATACCCCTCTCTCACTATGTCAATCTCACTCGCTGTCATATATAAACAAAAAAAATTTTTCCAGCACTCTACTACTAACACTAATTCTGAATCTAAAAAACATACAACTAATAGATAAACTTAGCTGCAATAATTTCAATCCTGCTCACAGTGTGACTTCTATCCTTAGTGATAATATTACTACTTTCATCATATATGCTCGTGTTGCGCAATGTTAAAAAGCATTACTACGGCACACTCACACATTGAAGAACGCAAGAGAAAGAAAAAGAACGAAGAACAACAACACTTGGAAACACGAACGAACATGACGCGAAACTTTTTGCCGTTAGCACAACATGCATTCAATGGAAAGAAATTCCACATTAAATTGAATCTATTATTGGATTTCTACTTCACATTAACATCTTACTCCTGTAACACAACACAGAAACACAGATACGCATACTATCATAAACCGAAAGTAGACGTGCAAATCTTTTTCTTCAGAAACATCCTTCAGTTGCAGAGAAAAACACAAAAACACAACCTTTTAAAATTTCACTTTTTCACCAATTTACGTTCACAAATTGTACCGCACAACAGATTTAGCCGAAACAAGATTAAACAGGTCGGACGATGGAAAAACGAACAAACGCGGAGTAAAAAAAAACACGTCTACACCCGACGACGCTCCGATTCTCTCTCAGTCTAATTTGATATAAACTTTCAGGATAAAATTAATAATAACACATTAAAAATTATTTACTTTTAAGTTTTTCACTTTCAAAATGTTATTAAAATTCAGTAATTTAGATGTTCCACCACTAAATCCTGTACAAAATTTTCTCATCTTTCAAATGAAAGTAACAGAATCGTCTTCCGTAGCGCAGTTTTTTAAAGTACAGCCAGTTTGAGGCAACATAGTCCGAAACAAATAAAAGTTCTATAACTCTTTCACTGTTGAAAATCGAATAGATTCGTAGAAGGATTTTTTTCCTCAAATATGATCGTCTATCACCTCCTGAGAGTATTTGGATAAATTAATTTTTTTCATGTGAGAATGGTGTTTTCTGACTTTAAAGGGATGAATCAAAAATCAAATTCCTCTTTTATATTCAAAAAACGAAAAATTCATTTAAAAAAAAATGATAGAAAATCTTTTTTTTTACTAGATTATACAGTGTCGGACAAAACAATAAGACCAACGCTCATCAATTCATATAAAGCTGCGATACTCATAATAGAATCAATAAAATCAATGGTTTTAATCGTGGGTAACTTGATTATTATGACCATAAAAGAAACAATACAGTTGAAAAGTGTTTAGAACGTTGTAAAAAAAATTGCCCTTCTAGCAAACAAAAGGATAAACAAAAAAAGACGGGTGGGTAATGTCGGGGACATAACCGGAGTGACGTAGGACTATACAAAGGGAAGGAAGGTATTGTATTATAGAGACTTTAAACTTTTGCAGTTCATTCGTCTCTAGCCTTGAGAAAGGCCCTTTGAAAACTCTACTCTACTTTACTCCAGCGCTACCACCTCCGCCCTCTCGATCCCTCGCCGTCCAGCCCGTCCAGCAACGATGTTGTCCAGTCGGTGTCCACACAAAGAATGGCGATACAAAGGGGACAGCTTTTGCTAAATATATATTTAAAATATATTGTTTTATTTCCTTCTCCTACGTGAATACCGACCTATCTACCTGAAAAATGGATCAGTTTACTGTTTACTCTTTATGAACATGTTGGCGGTTCGGAAAAGAACCTTTTGTGTTGTGTTTTTGCTTTTTTTTACCAACTTTCTCAATTTTTTCTCACTATCTCATAGTTGATTCTTGATTTTTTTCTGAAGGCTTTGTACTTATTAAATGTTCAACGCCGGACTTCTTTTGGCGTATGCACATATCGTACAATCAAAATGATGGCTGTGATAGGGAATGCATAGGTTGTCATCAGCTCATTCACTATCATATATTTCACTATTCAGCACATTACCGTACCTTAAACTGTGGTTTCGTAGACGAATGAATTGTAAGATTTGAATCTCCGCAAACAAAGTAAATACGAGGGTCACTATTTATATTTCGGGAATAGGAACAAAAACAAATAGTTAAGCTGCGAATATATTTTTATTGTTTTTCAAAGTACTCTCCACGATGATCGATACACTTTTGCATGCGCTTAAACCAATCTTATCTTCTTTGTTTTTAAGAGGCTTTAAACTTTGCAGTTCATTCGCCTCTAAGATCAAACCAATTTTCAAAGCATTTATTCCAATCGACACGAGCCTTTTTTTTTTAGCGATTGTCAAATTATGTGGGATCCAACGTGAACATAATTTTCGCACAACTAAGTGTTCATGTAAAATCGCATATATGCTGGTGGAACTAATGCTTAGGGATGCCTCAATCTCACAATAGGTTACATGACGATCTTGCTTAATCATTTCGTGCACAGCATCGATGTTTTGTGGCAGTACAGTCGATTTTGGACGACCTTCACGAAACTCGTCGGACAGCGAACTACGACCACGATTGAATTCACTATACCAGCGATACACAGTGGTTTTTGATGGAGCTTCATCGCCAAAAGTTTGCAACCCAAATCGAGCACTCCGGCGGCCGAAATTCTATAACCGCTATTAGGTATATTGTGATGTGAAACGATGCCATACAACCACACTGATTTACGTTTTGAAAAAGAATGATATATTTTTCAGCGGATCCGCGCGTTTTGTACTTTAATCTAAAGAGTTTATTGTTCTGTTATTATTCGATATCCCCATCTTGTTCGACTAAACCTTCCTGTTTGCGATTGCGTTTACCACTCGCCACATATTTCACAGTTGGAAAATTTCTTCCCATCCAGCTTGTGACATGTTGTACAGTAAATTACATTTAATGCGACGTGCCGAAGCACCGCTCAGTGTCGCATTGGAGGCGATTTTAACCTGTTATTGAATTTTGCATTTGCGATGACAGGGGTACAGTGTCGACTTTCAATGTGGGGTCATAATTTGGACCCTGCACTCTATGTTTACAAAAATGTCCAACTAAATATGTCGCATTACATGACCGTCCAATTAGCTAAATGTCGAATAAGTTTTCAATCTGGAAACAATTTAAGAATTGGTGAAAATTGAATAATCGGAAAAGTCCCCAAACATCAATAAGCTCAGAACAACTGCCAAATTCTCATACTCACCATATCCTGAAAAACAGGATTATGAAAAAATCAATTTGTGTTTTATTATTATTGTGGATATTGTTTTAGAAAGCATTGAACTGTATTTCGTAAACTCTTTTTTGAAAGGTTTAATGGCCCTGATAAGCGCCGTGTTTTATGGAATGGTTCCAATTTAGAAAACTTAGTACTCGTGGTTTTGAAAAAAAGCCATTTCGAACACCCTCGATGCCGCCTTGTTCTGGATTTGCCACCAAAGCAGTTTGTATAAACAACAAACTTTTTTTCTTCTGCGTCTGCCTGTTGAGGTCTTGATGTCCACTGAACCAAAGCGCGAGCAGTTTTGCCAGCCAACTCGATCACTTCGGCAGCCGAAACTCTATAACGGCTGCTAGGTGAACTGGTGCACTGATACTAACGCGCTCGGCCTAGCTACCCTTGCGGAGCAATTGGCGAATACACCTACGGGAAACTGCAGTCCAACACGGTTCGAGCGGGATTTTGCCTTTCCTTTCACTTTTCCTTCTTTGCCATGTCCAGACATGGCTGCTTGTGTTAGTTTGATGATGTGATGTGATGCGAAACGATGTGGTGTACGGTTTGAATGAGAATTATCGTTACGGAAGGAAGGAAGGAAGGTATTGTATTATAGAGACTTTAAACTTTTGCAGTTCATTCGTCTCTAGCCTTGAGAAAGGCCCTTTGAAAACTCTACTCTACTCTATTACTCTACTCCAGCGCTACCACCTCCGCCCTCTTGCCTTGAGAAAGGCACTCGATCCCTCGCCGTCCAGCTCGTCCAGCAACGATGTTGTCCAGTCGGTGTCCACATAATGAATGATCGTTACGGCAGCGGAGCGGGGATTTTTAAGCTGACTGGCTGGCTCGAGAATTACGCATGTGTGAGACTGCGACCAATGTTTCGTTCATTTTTTTCTTTTTCCTTTCCAATCGTGCTTCATTGTATTTCGCTGCTGCTTTGGTTGCCCGTTTTGGTCGGTACGATTTGAGGAGCACAAAATGGACCAATCAAAAATGGGCACATAGTGCATTTGGACAATGCTTGATATTTCACAATTATTCAATTATTTATCTCAAGAAAAATGAAATGTTATTCGTTATGATAGATGTGTAGATATATTTCCTATCAATTGATGAAAAAACCTTTGCGATCTATTGAGAAATGCTCGAGTTATAAGCGTTCCAAATCTTGCATTTTTTCCTACTTGTTCAGTGCCTAGATTTCCATTTCACCTCCTATATCTTCCGGTTAGACGTAGTCCTACGTCAATAAGCGACAAAAAATAGGACCAACTATCACTTTCTTTGGCAAAGTGTTCTTTTTGACCCCAATCGTTAGTATTTGGTGGTATAACCATTGTTCCGGATAACTTCACGTACTCTCCGCGGCAAAGACTCAACAAGGCTTCGACATGTGGTGACAGGAATAGCGTACCATGCTTCCTGGATTTTGGCCCACAGTTCTTCCTTATTCTTCGATTTCGCAGGACTGATGGACTTCTTAACGATCTGCCATAGGTTCTAGATTGGATTGAGATCAGGTGACTGTGCCGGCCACGGCATAACGTCAGTTTTGTTATCTGCAAATCATTTTTCACCGATCGGGCAGTATGCTTTGGGTCATTATCTTGCATAAACTGCCACTTCAGCGGCATTTCCCACATTCGCATGTGGCAGCATTACAGTTCTCAATATCTCAGCATAGAGGTACTGATCCATTATCGATTTTATCCAGAAAATTGGACCAACCCCGTACCACGAAAAACATCCCCAGACCATAATATTTCCTCCCCCATGTTTGAATGTTTTTATTGTGTACTGAGGCTTGAAACCAGAGTCCATAGGATGGCGAACCTAGCGTATTCCATCGGGTCCAATCAAATTCACTTTTGTTTCATCAGACCATAGTATATTCCGCCATTTCTTACCATTCTCGGGTCCAATCCAGTCTAGATGTTCTTTGGCGAATTTCAGTCGAGCTTGGAGATGCTTACGTGTGAGCATAGGAACTTTTCTTGGACTCCTACCGACGAGCTGCTTCTCAACAATCCGTCTTTGAATTGTTCTGGAACTTACTGGCAAGCTCACTTCATCCCTGATCTTCGACGCTGCCTTGAACGGGTCAATATTTGACAACCGTTTGATATGACTATCATCCTTATTTGTGGTTTTCCGGGGGCGTCCAGTTTCAATACGAGGTTTTGGGTCGCGAAGAGCATTGTGAACAAATGTTTTTGATCTGCCAAGAAAGGCTGCAATCTCTCGTTGAGTTTTACCTTGCTTGTACATTTGTCTGGTTACTGCTCGCTGAGTTTTCGTGCAGTGATAGCTCCGGCCCATTTTGTTTCAAATTATATCTGGAATTTAAGATCAAGCACACGTTTTTGACTGTTAACATCACCAATTTTATTAAAACACTTCGAAAAAGGACTTACTTTAGGAATAAAATCGCAAAATCCGCTAGAATTCAAGATTGGTCTTATATTTTTGTCGCGCGATTATTGATGCTTGCGCAGCTTTCGACGCGTCGTAATCGAAATGATTGTTTCCGGTGGCTTGAAGTGTGTGTAACATTATGTCATAGTGGTACACGTGCTCGCCACTATGTGTCGCATGAACATAATTCAAATTGACGGTTAAAAGGCTTTATTGAAGATTTCATTAGACTGCGATCTTATTGTTTTGTCCGTCACTGTATATAGGATTCGATTATATACAGCAAAAAGAAATCAGAAACTGTATATAATCGAGTCCGCCCTGTATTTAGAAAAGAAAATTTTAAATACGCTATTAAAATATCTTACATCAAAATGATATTCAATATATAAAATTGGTGATATGTCGAGAACGATTAGTCCTAGGATAGAACGTAATGTATAGTTTTTCATGTCGAATCGCAGTAGGATTCCAATTTTATTTAACTTTTTTAATATGGTTACGGTTTTACAAAGTATTGAAATTTTGCTTATTTAAAAAGAAAATCATATCATAATCAAATCACTATGCGTCTAATTTGATATATTAGAAGGGGTTCCTAATAAAAATATACAAGAAATATCGGAGGAAAAGGTTTCTTCTGATTTGTAGAAGTTTTAAATATCAAATACAATTTATTTTTAACAGTGTATTCAAAATGTGATTTTTTAAATATATCAAAATTTCCCAACAACTATGCAAAACACCATACTTTAATCAGACATTTGAATTTTGAGTTGATTTGAAAGTTTTGAAGAAAGATCAATGATTTTGAATACATCCTTCCAAAAAATCAATTGTAATTTAAATTGATCTTATGGTCTTATGATTATGTACTGAAAATTTTGATTTTGGTTATATGTCACCTTATATATAAAGTTAAAAAAAACCGAAAAGTGTCTTGTTAAAATCGGCTGTTTTCCCGAAAAACTAATCTGGCATCTCTGATCGCAGCTCACGCCACGATAAAAGCAGAGGAAAAAAATGTCGTGCAACGGCAATGAGATGATCCCGCACTCAAAAGCTGCTCGGATGATGAACGGCTGTGAGTGATGGCGCTGAGTGCCGTTTTGAGCTGCACCCCCTCCCTCCCAACATAAACATAAAAGTGGGTCAGTATTACAAGTTGTCTGCCACATGGTTTAGATTCGGGTCGTGGTGCTGCTGCTCTGTTGATGTAAAATCGGTTGCCTTTGGCTTTCGCTTTCGCCTGGGCTTGATTCTGTGTTGCCTTTCACATTGTGTTACATACATATGCTGGAGCAGCCAGACTCACCGCCACCACCTTCCACCACCTATTGGGCTCGTGGCGTCTGCTTCAATGATCCACGTAAACCGAGAGCGTAGATTTGGAGTTGTCACACTGCGGCGGGGACAAATAGGAGCCGCACGCGATTTCGACATCCATTAATTGCGATCGCGACCGCGTTATCCAATGTGTTATGGTTATGCGAAATTGTGTCCAATTTCTTGGTTTAAGCCGTTGGTGGTGATCATTTTCGGTCTCGGTTTTGGACGCGTAAGATTTATGATTGTTCAATGTTGATTCAATGGATGTTTTTCCTTTTACACATTTAGTTCATTTTCTTTGTTCGTGTTCTATCAGCTTTAGTAGACAAAGCTGAAAACTAGATATGGGTCATAATACTACAAACCAGCAGTGATGCGTGATTCCTGAAAAAAATTCACTGAAATGATGAATCTTAATCCTTTTCTCCTTATAACAAGATGAAGATCTGGCTGCATCGTTAGAAATAAGTGGGCTAAAACAGGTGTTAATGAATACAGAGGTTCTTGCAAAATTCTTTCAAAAGCAAAGACTTCAAATCTATGGACCGAAAGATAATTTCATGCTGCATTAAAGAATGCAAAACGTTGTGCAACAAAACGGATAATATGTAATTGAATAATTGCCTGTCTACCTATAAAAAGATGTTTATGATTTCTTCCCTGAAATTGGCACAAACATTTCTGAGAACCCAATAAATTAACCATGTCAACTTCAACACAAACTTCCAAAGATTTTTGACGTAGGACTACGTCTAACCGAAAGATATAGGGGGTGAAATGGAAATCTAGGCACTGAACAAGTAGGAAAAAATGCAAGATTTGGAACGCTTATAACTCGAGCATTTCTCAATAGATCGCAAAGGTTTTTGCATCAATTGATAGGAAATATATCTACGCATCTATCATAACGAATAACATTTCATTTTTCTTGAGATAAATAATTGAATAATTGTGAAATATCAAGCATTGTCAAAATGCACTATGTGCCCATTTTTGATTGGTCCATTTTGTGCTCCTCAAATCGTACCGACCAAAACGGGCAACCAGAGCAGCAGCGAAATAGAATGAAGCACGATTGGAAAGGAAAAAGAAAAAAATGAACAAAACATTGGTCGCAGTCTCACACATGCGTAATTCTCGAGCCAGCCAGTCAGCTTAAAAATCCCCGCTCCGCTGCCGTAACGATCATTCTCATTCAAACCGTACACCACATCGGTTCGCATCACAACACATCAACAAGCCAACCCAAGCAGCCATGTCTGGACATGGTAAAGGAGAAAAAGTGAAGGGAAAGGCAAAATCCCGCTCGAACCGTGTTGATCTGGAGTTCCCCGCAAGGGTAGCTAGGCCGAGCGCGTTAGTACCAGTGCACCAGTCCACCTAGCCGCCGTTATAGAGCTTCGGCTGCCGAAGTGATCGAGTTGGCTGGCAAAACTGCTCGCGCTTTGGTTCGGTGGACATCAAGACAACAACAGGCAGACGCAATCGCAAAACGGCATCAGGTAGCAGAAGAAAAAAGTTTGTTCTTTATACAAACTGCTTCAATGGCAAATCCAGAACAAGGCGGCATCGAGGGCGTTCGAAATGGTTTTTTTCAAAACCACGAGTACTAAGTTTTCTAAATTGGAACCATTCCATAAAACAAGGCGCTTTTCAGGGCCATTAAACCATCCAAAAAAGAGTTTAGGAAATACAGTTCAATGCTTTCTAAAACAATATCCAAAATAATAATAAAACACAAATTGATTTTTTTCATAATTTGTTTGCCAGGATATGATGAGTATGTGAATTTGGCAGTTGTTCTGAGCTTATTGATTTTCACCAATTCTTAAATTGCTTCTAGATTGAAAGTACAGTAATTTACACTTATCTCGACATTTAGCTAATTGGACGGACCTGTAATGCGACATATTTAGTTGGACATTTTTGTAAACTTAGAGATCCAAATTATGACCCCACATTGAAAGTCGACACTATACCACTGTCATCGCAAATGTTCAATTACAGGTTAAAATTACCTCCAATCCGACACTGAGTGGTGGTAATGCGACGTGCCATTGAATGTAATTTACTGTAAAATATGTCACAAGCTGGATGGGAAGAATTTTTCCAACTGTGAAAGCTGTGGCGAGTGGCAAATGCAATCGCTAAACAGAAAGGTTTTGCCGAACAAGATGGGGATATCGAGTGATAACAAAACAATAAACTCTTTAGATTGAAGATAATTTTGTGATCCTGAAAAGGACCCTTTTTAGTCTGCATGTGAATCCAACGAGCGAACAAATCGTAATGAATGTATTTTTTTGCCATCGCTCCCTTTTAACGCTCATTCGTTCGTCTCGTTGGACTCGCCCCTCTGGCTGAGTCTGCCGATTTGTCTCTATCCTGTGAGTGTGTACCGCTAGAGTATAAAACACGCGGACCCCAAAAAAATATCTTATTTTCTTTCAAACCGTAAACCCGTGTGGTTGTACGGCATCGGCATCGTGGACGTAACAAAGGAGGATGAGTTAAGGGAAAGGCAAAGTCTCACTCGAACCGTGCAGGTCTCCAGTTTCCTGTTGGTCGCATTCACTGATTGCTCCGTAAGGGTAACTAAGTCGAACGGATTGGTGCCGGAGCACCAGTATACCTAACAGCGATTATAGAGTTTCGGCCGTCGGAGTGCTCGAGTTGGCTTGCAAAGCTGCTCACGACAATCAGAAAACCCGCATCAAGACCAGAGCAGCTTCGGTTCGGCGCTCATCAAGGCAACAATTAGTTTCAGTGAGTGGCAAAGTGTTTCTCCGGCACGTCGCATCAAATGTAATTTACTGAACAACATGTCACAAGCTGGATGGGAAGAAATTTTCCAACTGTGAAAGCTGTGGCGAGTGGCAAACGCAATAGCTAAACAGGAAAGTTTAACCGAACAAGATGGGAATATCGAGTGATAACAAAAACACAGCACCAAAGGTTCTTTTCAGAACCATCAACATATTCATAAAGAGTAAACAGTGAACTAATCCATTTTTCAGGTAGATAGGTAGGTATTCACGTAGGAGAAGAAAATAAAACAATATATTTAAAATATATATTTAACAAAAGCTGTCCCCTTTGTATAGTCCTACGTCACTCCGGTTATGTCCCTGACATTACCCACCCGTCTTTTTTAATTCCATATTTTTGATTTCGCTGAAACTTTTCAAACTTGTTCGGCACGATGCCATTTTACGGTATTAGTTTTTTAAATACGATCACGTCTAATTTTTGAAAAGGGCTTGTGTAAAAATGGTATCATTTTAGAAAATAAACTATAGTGCCAAAACGGGTTATTCGATCGAAATGGTGTCTTCTGCAAAGTTATAGATTAAGATTTTGCGGTTTTTGAAGAAGTACATACTGAAAAAAAAATTTTTTTTTCATCGAAAAAAATTGAAAAAAGTTTTAAAGTTGAATATCTCAAAAATTATTTTTTTTAAAATCTAAATTTTGGACATAATTAAGTCCATATTGTCTCCAACAACTGGTTTTTCAATTGATCCTGGGCAAATTAAAAATGAATTTTCATGTAATTTTCAAATTTGCACATTTTTTTACAAAAAATTCTAGCTCAAAAACTATAATACAGGTCGGATCCGGAGTATTGATTTTTTTTACTCCGGATAATCGAGTCATTAAAAAAACGAATTTCCTCTCAGTAAACGTAATATAATTATGATTTGCACTTATTTATTAAACGGTTTTATCTAGGTTGACGTGTTTGTATATTTGAGACTTTGTAACTTTGTATGTAGCGCTGTACCACATTAAAAGAAATTTAACCCCCTTCCTGTTAACCGATTGATCTGAAATTTATTCCAAGATCTTGAAAATCCAAGATGGCGGCCGCTACAAAATGGTGGATTATGTATGTATTTTCTCAAAATCCCATTAATATGGGTATCGAATGAAAGAGCTTGACCAGTATAACACAATTATCTATGGAAAATTGAAATCAAAGATGGCTACCACTACAAAATGATGGATTACGCATTTTCTCAGAACCCCATCAATATGTATATCAAATGAAAGGGATTGACTAGTAGAATACAAGAATTTATGCAAATACAAAATGGCGCCATATATATTTTTTTCAAAACCTAATCAATATGGGTTTCAAAAGAAAGTTCTCGACTAGTAGAATATAGCAGATCATGAAAAATCCAACTCCAAGATGGCCGCAGTCCCCAAACAACTAATTACTTTTTAAATGGTTCCATTCAGCTTGAACTGTTTGTATGTATGTTTGAATGTTTGTGGGGTTGTCCCACATTAATAGAAAACTGAATCCGTTCCTGTTGACTGATTGATCTGAAATTTGGAAGACACCTTCAATTCTACTGTCATTATAAAACTATGTATTCCATGATCAATTTGGCCGTCGCTAGAAAATGGCTGAATGACTTGACTTGGAGAACACAAAACATAATAAACAACATAAATTCATAAAGGTTCATGAAATTATTATTTTTACTTCTATTTCTTACCTAACCATTCTTCTGAATATTTTGCCGCCATTTTGGATTTGCATTTTTCATAATTAACTGCATTCTACTAGTTAAGCCCTTTCATTTGATGCCCATATTAGCTATTCAATATGGAATTTTTATACAAATTATTCAAAATTTCCGATAATCAAAAATGAAATACTCCGGATAATCGAATCCCGGATAATCGAGTCTCCGGATAATCGAGTCCAACCTGTACATACAAAATTCTCGTCCAAGGATGAAATGTAGAAAATTGTTTGAATTTTCGTTAAAAAAACCACATTTTTTATAACACTGAAAACAAAATTCAAATTGAGATTCATTTTTCTAAAAAAAACTAATTATTTTAAATTCTCAAGCAAAGTAATATGAATAGAATAATATGAATGAAGATTTGTTGTTGTTAGAAAAAAATCCCTCGTAAAAGTGCTCATCTTCTGATGTATGAGTGCCTTGTTGGAAATTGTAAGAACTATTTATATAATTTTTTGGAGAATTTAAAAAAAATGCGGTTTTCAGAAAAATTATTATTAATTTTTTAAAAATGTTTTTTTATTGTTTGATATATTTTAATGAAAACCAACATTTTGTAGTTTTCAAAATTGAACTATCAAATGAGAATTTTCGAGTTGTTTTCATTTTTTTTTCGAAAAACCTTTAGTCAAAAACTGTAAAATCAACAAAACGTTGATTAAAAAATGAAATGTAGGAGATGATTTATGTTTTCAATAAAAAATATCAAGCAATAAAAAAGTCAATGAAAATAAAATAAAATAAAATTTTTGAAATAATTTTTTTTTCTTAAAAACATGTTTTTTTTAATTCTAAAAAATATGCATGAATTGCTAATACAATTACCAACGAGTCATCCATATATCAGAAGAAGGGCACTGCTACAGGGAAAAAAAGTTTTCCTAACAAAAACTTGTTTATGTTTTCTTTGAAAAATTTATTAAATCGTAACATTTTAGTGTGTGGATTATCTTAATTGACCTGATCTTCCAATTTTTTCTATTTAGACACTCTTCAAGAACATGTCAAACTCGAGAATTCAGTAAGACTTTTTTTCCATTTCCATATTGCCATATTTTGCAGAAATTATAAAGGATAGAAAGTCTATGACAATGACAAAAAATCATAATTTAATAAGATCTAAAACTTGGGGGTCTTCGTAGCCACTTGGTTACGCGTTCGCTTACCAAGCGATCGATCATGAGTTCAAACTCAGGGCCCTCAATTGATCATCTTCGTGTTGTTATAGAATAACTACGTCCACGCAACCATCATCAGCGATGGAAATCGATCCACGGTGGAACAAAGATCGATTCATCCATACCAACTGCTATGCTCTGCAAGAAACATCGGGCTGCTGTTCTATAAATAACCCAACAATGATCAATATCAACTGTCTTCGCTGTCCGGTCTGCTGAACAATGGAAGAACAGAAAGAATACCCTTACGCCTAAATGGCTACTACTGTGTAATTTACCATAACGTAATGGAACAGAAAACTTAACGCCCAAATGGCTACTACTAACTACTGTGTAATTCACAATTTATAGAAACATAAACATATGTACATGTACACGATTAAACCCGGCTCTGTTACAGCTAAAATGCTAGTGAGCCTAATAAATTTATAAATGGGATAAAAAAAAGATCTAAAACTTTGTCGAATACACTATCTTGACTTTAAGCAAAATTAGGATTAGTTGTAATTTTTTCTAAGAAAACATGAAAAAGTCGTTTTTAGAAAAACTTTTCTCCTGTGTAAGCGCCCATCTTCCGATGTATGGGTGCCTTGTCGGAAATTGCAAGGACTATTCAAATATGTTTTTCATGAGAATTCAAAAAAATATGTTTCTGGAAAAAATCGAGCGTGAATTTTTAAAATATTTTTTTGCAGTGTAATTAAAATAATTTTTTTTTTCATTAAAATTTAAACAATTTCCCACAATTCATCCTTTGACGTGAATTTTCTAGATAATAGGAGTACTGGTAAGTTTCTTCGTTTTTTTTATAAAAAAACTAATGCTTTATTCTGCAAAAATGGTTACAAATTTAATATTCAAAGTATTGCCCATTTTTTGGCGGTCCGGAACGTTTTTCGTCTTCCAAGTCAACATTACCACTTTTAAACCGTGCAAACCACGTCTGACACGTTCGCTCAGTTGTAGCATGGTCACCATAAAATTCCACCAAAATGTGATGGCTTTCCGCAGCTTTTTTATTCATATTGAAGTAATGAAGTAACACTCCCCGCAAAAACACTCTCGTAGGTACGACATATTCGACACATTCGAAGTGGCAAAAAACTATGTTGTTTACGCTTCAACTTTTTGACATATACTGTTGTAAAACCGAAGAAATTTACCGGTACACCTAATATTATAGTTTTTGAGTTAGAATTTTTTGTAAAAAACGTGCAAATTATAAAAAAGTCATGAAAAATTCATCAAATGAGCAAATGAAAAATTAGTTATTGGAGGTAATATTAGCTTTGTTGTGTCAAAAATTCAGATTTCGAAAAATGTAGAACTTTTCCAAGAACCACAACATTATAATCTTTAACTTTGCCTCAGACACTATTTCGATCAAATATCCCGTTTTGGCGTTATAGTTTATTTTCTGAAATGATACCATTTTTACAAAAGCCCTTTAAAAAAAATTTCGTGATCGTATTTAAGAATATTAATACCGTAAAATTGCATCGTACCTAATTTCCAACGAGTTGGCAATGTTTTAACTAAATCAAAAACATGAAATAAAACATTATTTCGTGTTGATTGGTAAAGTGCCTCAGGAGGTGGAGGTTCCTGGTAAACGCTCGGATCAAACATCCTCTGGACCTTATTTGAACACACGGGACTCAAATCCACATATCCCTTGATGATTACATCTCAATTCAAACGAACGAAGGGAAAATAAAAAAAAACTCTAAAGATCCCCATAGCCGTAAAACTGTAAAACTCAGCACTTTGACCATAAAAATGATGATAAAACCGTTGAGTTTCTACCCCTTGTACTAGCGAAAAGCGGAAAAAATGTTGATAGGATAAAACGGAAGCACCCCGTTCTTTGGAGCAAATATTCCAACCCGAGTAAGGCCAAATCCACGTCCGAGTGAATATGACATCCCATCACCTTCCGACCATCAATTCCAGTATTTTATGACCTACTTCGTACGTGTCCAATCGTTCCACCCCCCGTAACCAGGTTCTCCCCCTGAACTGGACTTTTCCCCTCCATGCAAGCGAAAATTCGGTTAAAGCTGCTGTCGTAAAGAGGAATTCCTCAGCAGCACCGAGAACTGAGAAGGAGCCACATTTGGGGGGGGAAACGTTGGAAAATGGCACGACGAAACTGGCAAGCGAACCACGCCATGTCATCATAAACTGAAGCGAAAATGTGAGATGCTTTCGGCAGCAGAAAGTCACCGCCTAACAA
This sequence comes from Toxorhynchites rutilus septentrionalis, assembly GCF_029784135.1. NCBI lineage: Eukaryota > Metazoa > Arthropoda > Insecta > Diptera > Culicidae > Toxorhynchites > Toxorhynchites rutilus. The sequence goes on from NC_073745.1 coordinate 273,842,526, forward strand.
AGTGTGTCAATATGCTGTTTTCCTCCGGCAGATGCTTTTTCTCTAGAGGAGCTGTTTTCGTGTATCTAAAATCGACAAAAGAAGCCGCTTCCAATAGCAAAAGTCCTTTTCGTGCTAATGGCGCACGAAATGTAATAAAAACAAACTTGAAAGCCAAGCCATGCGACTCCCATTTCTCAACATACGCCAGCATAAGGCGGGGAGATTCGTCTCGTCGTCGTCGTCGTCGTCGTCGTCGTCGTCGTCGTTGTCAACAGGACAGAATAACTCAGTTCTCTCCAGCATATAGTGGAATCATTAGAGAGATGACAACAGCAAAAAAATGTGGATGTGTACACACCATTAGCTAAGGGTGTTTCATTACATTTCTGTACCAGCTTGAAATTGACCTCCGCCTACCTCTTATATTGTCGTCAGGATTGCCGACAGTCAAACTGCGTCACCCTATAATGAGAGGACAGTCTTTTGGAGCCGTCAGACCCTTTATGAATGACAACCGTCTCCACTGGTTCATTTCTTACGCGTCCGTCATTAGAGCTCATTAGTGTCCCGACGGCTTCTTGTGGATCCGGTGTGGGGGTGAGACATTCTTGGTGTGGGCGGCACTCATATACTGATGTGATATGAGATTGACGCAACAGAAGCGATGAGACATATCCGCAGGATAAGATTAAGTTGCCCTATTGATCACGATGTGTGTGCGGTAATCATAGGAAGCAATTAGTTCATCGATTCATGCATCCTGCAGCGCTTGTCCTATTATTGAGGTTGTATTACCTGAAAAATAGAAGAGAAGCCTGGTGCTTAACTGACATTGATGGAAAGTCGTAGGATTTTTCTTCTTCGGCGTGGTACATAAATTACGTAACATCAAAAATGCGGGTTTTGGATCTCCTCCACCTGACTTCGAAAGAACTTTTGACAAGTTCATAGAATTTCGAACAGAGACGAAAAATTGAAGCTCACATCTGTTGGGATTGGTGCTTTTAAACCATCTTGCGTTTAGCTGAGAGGAGCGTGGCCTCAACATCAATTTATGATTTACACAAAAGCAACTCCTACTTGGTTCAATACAGCAGTTCCTGTCGTTACATTTCGCCATTTGCAAAAGGTACTGGGATGCCTTTACGTGAAGAGCAAACCACTAGGCTTACGAGGAGACCCTACCCTGGAAGGTCATAAAATAACGGATTTTCGTTATTTTTTTTTCCAGATGTTGGAATCAAAGTTGAGTGTTGAGACATATTGGAGATTGGTTAAGGTATATTCGAAGATGTATTTTTGACGTAGAACTACGTCTTTCATTAAGGGTGTCAAATCAGAAAACAGGTCACGTTTTTATGAAATAAAGTTAACGTTAATAACTATTTTTGCCGCGAACGGATTTTGGCGATTTACATACTAAACGAATCGGAAATTCCGTAAGATTTGTTTAATATGCCATACATTAGAATCCCCTGGTTAGTAAATGGTAAAAATTCATGAAAACTTTAAGTATTTCTATTTTCCCATACATTTGTTCTGTCCATTTGAGTGCTTTCCCGAACAGAGCTATCAATAACGAGCAACTTATCGACGACCAACGGAGGGGAAATCGTAGGATTTAAAGTCGCCGTGAACAAAGGAAAAGAAGAAAAATGAAGGGGAACACTTGCCTAGAGTATAAACAGTGGATTTCGCTGAGGCAAACTTTCATTCGGCATCGGACTGTCATTCTTTGTGTGGACACCGACTGGACAACATCGTTGCTGGACGAGCTGGACGGCGAGGGATCGAGCGCCTTTCTCAAGGCAAGAGGTTGGAGGTGGTAGCGCTGGAGTAGAATAGAGTAGAGTTTTCAAAGGGCCTTTCTCAAGGCTAGAGACGAATGAACTGCAAAAGTTTAAAGTCTCTATAATACAAGACCTTCCTTCCTTCGGACTGTTGAGTAATCCAGTTCACTTTGCTTTCGCTGCGCTTCGATCTAAGATTGGACCCCACCAGTGGTAATCCAACTTGGAAATCGTCGTTTGATTTTTCTGTTCGTTTTTCGCGTTATTCGTATCGTGTGTTCTTCTTTCCGCGTCATAAATTGGACGCTTCGCGTAGTGTGCGATGGGCAAGAAGAAGAGGAAGGCAGGCTCGAGCCCTGCAAAAAACGAACGCATTGCCAGGGGCAATAAAATTTCGAGGCAAGCGTCATCTAGTGAAGCACGCGATGTTGGTGCAGTGAAAAGCGCTCGCACTGAACCGTGCCTTCGCGAGTGTGACATCGCATCGAACAACAGCGAAGTAGGCGACTTCGTCGCGTCGGTCGAAAATGTAAACGCCTTTACCCAGGTAGCAACCAAAATCAAGCTCCCCCCGCTGGTGGTGAAGGCGGTCGCTCTTGACAAACTCATCAGCGAATTCGCATCGATGGGTGTTACAGCAGAGATTAAGCTGTGTGGCATAATTCAGTCTTTTTCCAAGCAGTTAACATTGTTTATTTTCCGTCTTCATAAGGGCTTCGTTGGTGCCTTTGAGAATGCATCAATGTATTAAACTGACGTTATGGCGAAGCAGACGTTAAGGTTGTGCACCAAAAAATTATTTGGGAATACCAAGCATCTTGGGGTGCTCCCTTGGCCGATTGGTTAGCGTCATAACTAACATGCCGGGTGTTCGGGTTCGATTCCCGTTCTGGTCGGGGGAATTTTTCGTCAAAGAAATTTCCTCCGACTTGCACTGTGATCACGTGTATTCTAGAGCTTGCCACTCAGAATGCATTCAAGGCGTGTTATTTGGCATAGAAATCTCAACTAAGTACTAATAAAAATGACGCTAGTAATACTACGTTGAGACGGCGAAGTTCCTCTAGGAACGTTAGTGCGATTGAAGAAGAAGCATCTTGGATGTCTTACTGGAATGTTATAAGTTATTTGAGTTCGCGTGCCAGTCGCAAAACTGCCCTCAACTAGGATTGCATTTGCGCTAATATTGATCATAATGAAGCATTGCTACTGTTTTCGAGGTTGTTATTAACAAAAAGAGTTTATTTCTCTTGTTTAGTCATCAAGAAAGTAAATGTTCTGGAATTTTGTATGTGATTAGGTTTTGCTTGCCAGTAGCAAAACTTCCTCCACTAAGGGTGACAGCTGCGCTTCTCTCGAGCATGAGAAAGTAATGCAACTCTTTTCGAGGCCAGTAATATTAACAGAAGCGTTTCTTTTGAGAATAGCGCAAAATGATGAGAACTGTTTATATTGCTAGTAGTTTCAAGCCACCAATGTATGGCTCTGTATGCATGCTATGGTGAACGCTTGGTTTACGCTTGGTTACGCGAACGATATCTAGAGGTGCGATTCCTTTGAGGCAATACTAAATAACATGTAGCATGATATTTGATACTTGCAAGTGTTGTCATTGTTGTTGTTGCGGTACCAAAGATATATTGATGTAGTTATGAGATATGGAATAATGGTGCTGGTGCAACATGTATATAATCGACTTTAGTCGAGTCTATGTCAATTCCGAAAAAGGCCACCGGAATAGCCTTCGAGGTAAATTTTCAATGAATTGACATGAAATAAATTGCGACATATGATTGTTTTGCGAGGGCAAGAATGAATCATCAATCAATTATCGTCAACTGATTCTACAATGAAAAAATCATTTCAGAGATTATTCTACTAAGCAGTTGTTTCTAAAATTATAGTTGACGTAGGATTCCGTTATGCTATCTGTTAATTTTAAATATGTTTGAAGAATTACATCGTTAAATTCTTCGATAATGATTTGGTGGCCGTTTCGTTTGGTTGTTGGGTATTTGTTGAGGCACCGATGAGCTGTTTGTCCTAATCGTGCTACCTTGATAGGAGTAGCCTTGATGATTATCAATGTTGTTAACAAATTGACAACAAACCACTATTGTGTTAAAGAGACAAGAAAATTTGATTGAATAGATGTGAATAGTTCGATTATTGGAGAAAAGGTAAATTATAATTAGTTTAGAAAAGTTGATTGCATTTTGAGAATAAGATGGAAATTTGAAAGCGTATATGAAGAGCAGCGATTTACAGAAATAAAGGAGGGATTTGAAATCGAAGGAAAGGATTCAGAAAGTGTAGAAAATAGAAAACTACTCATGTGAGCCTCTGTATATTTCTGTATTGTAAAAAAAAACTAATTTTGTGAATTTACAGTTTTGAGCCGTTAGTAAAAATACTCGAGCTGCGAAAAAGTGGTTTGCATTTTCTAAAGTAAGAAAATCCCTTGGAACATTCTCAAAAATGAGTAGACCAGGTTCTAACTTGGATCAAAACGAGACAGTATACAACTGTGGAAGCTGTGCCAGACCCGATCATGACGAGAGCCAGATGGTTTATTGTGAGAGTTGTGAGCGCTGGTTTCATTTCACCTGCCAACAAGTGACGTCCGATGTGAAGGATGATGCTACCTGGGTGTGTATTGATTGTTCTGCGAGTGGTGGCAACCCTAATCCTCCTGAGAACACTGATCCCGTTGATGCAGAGCAGGCTGAAGCAGAAAAGGCCCTCACCCGAGAGAGGGAGCTCTTTCAGAAACAAACGAAAAAAAGAATGGAGCTGGCGAAAATGAAGCTAAGGCTGGAAAAAGAAAAACGGGAAATGGAGTGGGAATTTGAAAAGCAGGAGATGGAAATGAGAATTGCGGCAGAAGAAGAATTTAATCGAAAGCGACAGATAGAAAGAGATTGGATGCAACGAAAATTAGACAGCGTGATTAATGAACGGTCGGAAATAGAAGGTAGATTGAAGAAAAAAGAACATAAAGCAATGTCTAAAACCGTAGATGAGAGATTGAGACTAACAGGAGCGACGTCTTCAGAATTTAGCATTGGGAAACCGAGCAGTTCAACGCCTTTAGAAGATCGAACAGCGCAGAATATTAGAAAGTCAGAACAAACGAATCAAAAACATCAAGAGAATGATAGGGAAACACCTCGCCGTAATCCCTCAGTAAAAACAAAAAAGGATTTGTCGAAAGAAACTCAAAAGAAAAAAGTCGTAGTCCAAGTAGGCGGGGGCGCTAATGACTCTAAAAGTAAACATGCAGAGCATGATAGTGATAACGAATTGTCAACGGAAGAGAGGCAGACTGAAACTTGTGCTGAAGTGATTAGCGAAACTTCAGATTCCGAAGAGGAAGAAATTTGTTCTAATAAAAGTTTAAACATTGAAATGGAACGACTAGAAATAACACTGACAAAAGCGCAGTTGTCGGCCCGTCAATTTCTCTCTAAACGGCTACCAACGTTCTCTGGAAAACCAGAAGAATGGGTTATGTTCATAACGACCTACCAGACAACCACGAAAGCATGTGGGTTTTCCAATCTAGAAAACCTGGCAAGGTTACAGGAATGTCTGAAAGGTCCGGCGCTAGAAGCCGTTTACACTCGTCTTCTTCTCCCGAGTTCGGTACCACGAATCATTGAAGAGCTTCGAGAACAATTTGGACAACCTGAACAAGTTTTGGACACATTGATGGCGAAGATACACGCTGTAGATGCTCCCAAAGTCGATAAACCAGCATCTCTCATTCACTTCGGCAGGTTAATACAACAACTATGTGATCACCTCGAAGCAACAGATCTCAAAGATCACTTGATTAATCCAATGCCTATCAGACAACTAGCGAAAAAACTACCACCATCTACCAAATTAGATTGGATCCGATTTAAACGAAACGAATGTAGCAAGGGCATAAAAATTACATTAAGTACATTTGCAGAATTTCTTTCGGAAATTGTGTCGGTGGCGACTGAAGCCGTGAATATTATAGATGGTCCAGCTGATAACAGTCACATCGATAAAACAAGAAAAATCAAACCGAATGAACGCGAAGGCTTTTTACATGCCCATGGTGCATCGGAAAATGAAGGGACACAAATGTTACAAATGCAGAATAGAAGACCATGTTTGATGTGTGGTGAAATTAATCACAGATTGCGTAACTGTCAAGATTTCTTGAAGCTAAGTGTGTATCAACGTTTGCAAGCTGTTGACGGATGGGAGTTGTGTCGCATATGCTTGAATGCTCACGGGAATGCCCGTTGCAGAATGAATATACGGTGCAGAGTAGCAAACTGTCAAGAAAGACACAATACATTATTACACCAAGAAGAGTTGCAATCTAACTGCAATATGCATAGCATGCAATTTCAACAACCGATCATTTTTCGAATGAGTCCCGTAGTATTATCTCACGGAGACAAATCAGTGAATACATTGGCATTCCTCGATGAAGGTTCATCATATACTCTGATAGAAAGCTCGTTAACAAAATATTTACAGTGTCCCGGTGTAACACAACCTCTTCGTGTTACATGGACAGCAGGAATGACACGATTAGAACGAACGTTATTCGCAGAAACTGGATTTGTCTATATCTGCTCAGGGTTCAACCGAAAAATTCTCAATAAGAAACGCGCATACTGTTGAAAAACTACAGTTACCCATTCAAAGGCCACAGTTTGATGACATCATGAAACGATATGAACATTTAAGCGGTTTACCAGTGATTAATTATCCAGAAGAATCTCCAACAATTCTCATTGGTTTGAAGGATATTTATTTGTTTGCTCCATTAGAATCGAGAGTTGTAAATCCTGGGGAACCAATTGCGGTCAGATCAATATTAGGCTGGACAATATATGGTCCTGTGGCAAATGAGCAGTCTCAGACAAATATTGTAGGACATCACTCATGCACTGAAATATCCAATCAAGAACTCCATGACCTACTCAAATTGCAATATACGTTGGAGGAATCAGATGTATCTGTGGCATTTATTCCAGAATCCGACGATGTTCGTAGAGCGCGAGAAATTATGGAGAGAACCACTGTCCGAATAGGGGAACGATATCAAACTGGACTGTTGTGGAAAGAGGACGTTGTAGAGTTTCCCAACAGTTTCCCAATGGCAATGCGACGCATGGAAGGGCTGAAGAGACGTTTAGCGAAAAATCAAGAACGTGTATGGTACTTGCCACTCAATGTTGTACTTAACCCCAAGAAGCCGGGTAAAGTACGTCTTGTTTGGGACACAGCAGCGGTTGTAGAAGGGATTTCCCTAAACTCCAAGTTGCTCAAAGGTCCCGACTTCCTTACATCACTTCCATCGGTAATCTGCAAGTTTCGTGAACACCTCATCGGATTTGGAGGAGATATCCGAGAGATGTTTCACCAAATTTATATTCGTCCAGAAGATCGTCAAGCACAACGGTTTGTTTTTGAGAGTCAGATCTATGTTATGGATCGTGCAATATTTGGGGCTACATGTTCTCCCAGTCAAGCATTATATGTAAAAGACACGAATGCTAAAGAATTTGCTTCAATATATCCAGAGGCATCAACAGCAGTAATTAATAAACATTATGTTGATGATTATTACGATAGCGTGGAAACTGTAGACAAAGCGATGAAACGAGCGAAAGAAGTAAGAGAAATTCATTCTAAGGCTGGTTACGAAATTCGAAACTGGATATCGAACTCAACAGAATTTATGATACAACTTGGAGAAAAAGAAACTAATCGTTTGATTCACTTTCATTGTGACAAAGAATCTGGTTACGAACGCGTACTGGGCGTCGTTTGGAACACAAAGGAAGATATTTTTACATTTTCCATGCAGATGAGAAGTGATTTACAACCATACCTCGTTGGATTGAAGCGTCCGACGAAACGAATTGTATTGAGCTGTGTGATGAGTCTTTTTGACCTTCTGGGCCTCCTCGCAGTTTTCAAAATTCACGGTCGAATACTAATACAGGATTTGTGGCGGAGCGGCTGTGACTGGGATGAAATGATTGATGAGGAGTCTATGCAAAAGTGGAAACGCTGGACGAGTTGTTTGATCATTGTGGAATCTTTGCAACTACATATATGTGTAGACGCTAGTGAAAACGCGTATGGATGTGTTGGCTATTTTCGAATTTTGTCAAGTGGCATTCCTCATTGTTCGCTCGTTCAAGCACGATCAAAAGTGGTACCTTTGAAAAAGCTCTCAATTCCACGCTTGGAACTAATGGCAGCAGTTCTTGGAGCTAGACTTAAAACTAGTATCCTAGAAAATCATGAGCTTACCATTAAACGAGTGTATATTTGGACAGATTCACGCACTGTTCATTCATGGATTGTGTCCGACCATAGGAAGTACAAACAATTTGTTGCATTCAGAATTGGCGAGATCCTTAACCGCACAAAAATAATTGAATGGCGGTGGATCCCCACCAGTATGAATATAGCTGATGAGCTAACCAAGTGGGGTAAACATCCCATGCTAAACTCGGGAGGCCCATGGCTTACGGGACCAAGATTCCTATACCAGCCCGAGTGCGAATGGCCTCAGCAAAAAGTGGTGAAACCAAACGTGGAAGAAGAATTGCGAGCGGTATTCCTGTATCATGATATCCACATCCCAGAGCCACTGATTGATGTGACTAGAATATCGAAGTGGAACATACTTGTACGTACCGTAGCCTGCGTATTGCGTTTTATCTCAAACATTCGTAGAAAGAAACAAAGAAAATCGATTGAAACGCTTCCTCCACTCAGAAAATATCCGTTTTCATCAAAAATAATGCAAAACTCTGTAAGGCTGTCTTTAAAGAGAGAGGAATTTCAAGAAGCTGAACGACATCCGTTTAAAATGGCTCAAAATGACGCATTTCCCGATGAAGTGCGTGTGTTGCGGAAGTTACGAGGAAACTATAACCAACTGAATAAAAAGTCATGCGACAAAAGCAGTATACTATATACATTGTCTCCAATTATGGATGACTTTAACATTATACGTATCGAGGGTCGAATCGAGAAAGCAGAATTTGTACCATTTGATTTACGATTCCCGATTATTTTGCCGAAAGGACACTTAGTTACCATTCGTATGTTGGAAGATTACCACCGGAAGTTTGGTCACGCAAATGGAGAGACGGTTGTGAATGAAATAAGACAGAGATTCTACATCCCTAATGTTCGCTCTGAATTGAAGAAGGTAGTACGAAATTGTGTGTGGTGTAAGGTACATAAATGCAAGCCACTTATTCCTAGAATGGCATCACTCCCTATTCAACGTACTACACCTTATTTACGTGTCTTTAGTTTTGTTGGCGTTGACTTTTTTGGACCGATATTGGTCACAGTTGGAAGACGCAGTGAAAAACGATGGGTTTCACTGTTTACATGTTTTACTACGCGCGCAATCCATTTGGAAGTAGCTCATAGCTTGTCTACTCAGTCATGTTTGATGGCTATTCGCCGTTTCATTTGTCGTCGTGGATCACCTATTGAGTTTTTCTCTGACAATGGTAATAATTTTGTAGGCGCAAGCAAAGAAATTATTAAGAAAATCGAGGTCGATTGCAGCGATAGTTTCACCAACACGAGGACGAGGTGGAATTTCAATCCTCCTTCTGCTCCCCATATGGGTGGTGTCTGGGAGAGGCTCGTTCGGTCCGTTAAAGAAGCGTTGAAGGAGTTAAATGATGGCCGAAAAATCAACGACGAAATATTGTCAACATCACTTGCCGAAGCCGAAGATATGATAAATACGAGACCTCTGACATATATGCCGCAAGAATCGTCTGATGTGGAGGCATTAACCCCAAACCATTTTATTCGTGGATATCCATCAAGTGGTAATGAAACTTTCCCAGAACAAACTGAAGAAGCATCAGCATTGCGTGATCAATATAAGCGTTCCCAGCTGTTGGCAGACAAACTTTGGAGAAGATGGATTCAAGAATACCTGCCTACAATAAATTTACGAGCGAAGTGGCATGAAGATCGAGAACCAATAGAAAAGGATGAACTAGTGTATATAGCAGATGATACCAACAGAAGACACTGGGTACGAGGCGTGATTAAGGAGATTATTAGGAGTACTGACGGTCGAGTTCGACAAGTTGTGGTGTTGGCCGGAGGAAAGCTGTACAGACGTCCAGTAGCGAAAATTGCGGTGCCAGAGATACGGGAAAGTAAATCTGATTCCGAAGTGCATTCTTCACAAGAGTTACGGGGAGGGGCTGTTGAGGCACCGATGAGCTGTTTGTCCTAATCGTGCTACCTTGATAGGAGTAGCCTTGATGATTATCAATGTTGTTAACAAATTGACAACAAACCACTATTGTGTTAAAGAGACAAGAAAATTTGATTGAATAGATATTCATAGATAGATATTCGATTCTTGGAGAAAAGTTAAATTATAATTAGTTTAGAAAAGTTGATTGCATTTTGAGAATAAGATGGAAATTTGAAAGCGTATATGAAGAGAAGCGATTTACAGAAATAAAGGAGGGATTTGAAATCGAAGGAAAGGATTCAGAAAGTGTAGAAAATAGAAAACTACTCATGTGAGCCTCTGTATATTTCTGTATTGTAAAAAAACTAATTTTGTGAATTTACAGTTTTGAGCCGTTAGTAAAAATACTCGAGCTGCGAAAAAGTGGTTTGCATTTTCTAAAGTAAGAAAATCCCTTGGAACAGTATTGTTTGTTCACTCCACCAGTGTTTACAGAGTGATGATGACAGAAGGATGGTAAACAGTGGTTGGATGGTGCGTATCAGATAAAAGATACCGAAGTGGAACGAGATATGATGCAAACCGAATTGGAACGAGAATATGATGAAAGCCCCCCCCCCTACTTCCATGTATTTTCAATGCCGATTTCCCCAGGCAGCTTGGTTTTGATTTCTCTGTTAGGGACCCGCCGCATGTGTCGTCTATTTCGACCAATCAGATGTGGGGTTGAGATTTTTCAGTTATTCGATAGTTACTTTCATGACATATGTTATTTTCTTCAATATAAAAAATGGTTATGGAGTGCCGAAATCGATTGACGCAAAAATTTCATCAATCCATCATGAAATGACTGAGCAATAAGCGTTTAAAATTGGACAATTTTTACGATGTGCTCGATTTTCGATTTTTAATTTGTACCCCAATATGTTCCGTAATCCTACATCAAAACTCCAAAATGGCGACCATTCGAATGAAACATTGGTTGTTTTTCCAACAAGTCATTATCAAGAAAATAATAAAAAAATGAAAAATTGAGATATCATCAAACGGCTACGTAACGATTTCAATAAATCATTTTTACATACCAATTTCTGCCAGATCGGTCCAACAGATTCTGAGAAAAACTGAGAAAAATACCACCAGCTTCAAAGAGAGCATCCACGCGCCCAGAAGGTCCCTGCCCCCGTCCCTTAATATTATTTATTCTTTGATTCTTTAACACGGCCTTTCCATGCCGAACCGATATAGTGGTTCTCAGATTTCTGTGAAAAGCGTTATATTGTTCCGAATTTTCCCATTTTCCTTCTGTGTTTTCCGAAAATTTTCAATTGTCATGTTTGGTTGGAAAATGCATTTGGTTGAAATATGTGTATTTTGTATGGCACCTCTCTCCATTCCAAAGGAGGGACAGGTGTCAAACATTTCTCGTACCCAAAAATCCTCACATCCCAAGTTTGGCTCCATTTACTTGATTAGTTCGTGAATCATGCAAAAGTTTGTGTTTCATATGTACGGCAGCCCCCTTCCCCTTAGAGAGGGGATAGGTGTGTCGAACCACCATAAAACCGTTTATCGATCCCTAAAACCCTCATATGCCAAGTTTGATTCCATTTGCTTGATTAGTTTTCGAGTTATTCAGCTCCCCTCTCCTTTAAAGACAGGGAAGGATCGTCAAACCACCATAGAAACAAGTATTGCCCCTAAAACCACAAAATGCAAAAATTTGTGTTTCATTTGTATGGCAGAGAGGGGGAAGGGGTCTCGGACTACCATAAGAACCTTTTCCGGCCCCAAAAATCCCTACAAACAAAAATTCAAGTCGACCGGTTCAGTAATTTCCGAGTTCATAAGAATTAGAAAGACAGAAAGACAAACAGAAATCCATTTTTATATATATACAGCCATTCCATGCCAAACCGATATAGAGGAGATGTGTCTAAAACGCACCTGGTGGGCAATTTGACCCGCCTGATTTTCTCGTAAATCAGCAAGAATAGAAATGCAATGGATAGAGGCAATCGTGCTAGTCAATGATAGAATCCTACTATGCAAGTTTTACATTTGTAACATATTTTAAAAAAATAAGAAAAATAATTTTTTTTGGAAGCAATTCTCGATGTAATTTTCTACATCATTTCTATAAGGGTTTTGTTGCTTGAAATCGATTCAGAGGCGATAACTGTGGGTCAGATTTAATGAGTCGAGTTCCCAGTGAATATCTCAGATGAAGAAAATGGTAAGAAAGGATTCATTTCCTTCTCAATTTGATATTTTCCGCATCAGCTTACCATAGAGCAGTATGGTATACCCTCGATCGGGACAATTTGCTCGCTTTCGGCCGTAAACATTCTCACGAGAGAAATAGCTTGTATGCGAGGGATGCCAGATGAGTTTTTCAAATATCTCTGCATGGCACGTATAAATGTCTTCAAATCTAATCGTAATAAACAAAAATGAGCAAACCATCAGGATATTTCTCAATCATGTTCGATAAATCACACAAACAATTGTTTTCACATACTTTGAAATGGCATCAGCATTTTTTCACAAAATTAAATGTCTTCAAAACGAAAACATGTCTTCACATCTGGCATCTATATTATGTGCTCAGAGAATGCAGGAAAACAAGAGCGCGGACTGGAGAATTAATGCACGAATACTGGGAGAACACGCTCACCGGAGGAACGGTTTCTTCTCTTCGCTGGTGGGCATGAAGGAAATAGATTGATGGAATCTCTCATTCATACAAGCTGTTTCTCTGAGCTTTATAGTCTCTGAGAGAAACAACTCATGGGCATATTATACTTCTGCTGGGCCATTTAACAACGTATGATTGGAAATTTAGAATTTGGGCGCCTTACAAAATAAAATTCGTAGGGCTTTTGTTATTTAATCTGTAAAATACAAAACGATTACAGATGACTGAGGGTAAACTAATCTACGTACTGACGTAGTTGTTACCTTAAATTTTAAGAGCGCGGTTAAGATAAATCCATTCTCGCTTAGGGGGTGCGTATTACACACTTCTCGTACAGTGGTTCTCAGATTTTCGTGAAAAGTGGTAGTTTTGTTCTTTATCGTTATTTTGTTATTTTGTTTATTGATTGTATTCGTTTTTCATTGTTTTCATAGTCTCGGGTCCAAGGGCGTTATATTTTTTTCAGAAAAGCTCAGGATTTTTCACATAAAATATGTCGAAAACAGAGAGGTGTTTGTTTTCGTTTTTGAGTTATGATTTTTCAAAGTTAACCGATGGTCCAAAAAATAATTTTTCACTTTTTTTCCAAAAAAAAAATTATTATTTTTGAACTACTCAACCGATTCAGATGATCGATATATCAAATTCAAGCCAATATATGCAAGTCGGGAGTATTTTTTGTTCTCACCAAGCCATGTTTTCGTAACACGGACTTCAAAATTAATTTGCCTGGGGGAATCCGCTTTGCAAATATATGCAAGTCGGGGGTATTTTTTGGAGTTGAGTAGTTTTGTACTCGATTGTCGTTGTGCATACGGGAATATATTGCCCTAAAACGTACTTTTAAACTGAGAAGCCTGAGAAAATCGTCATTTCAGATACTAGAGGGGAATGAACTTAATATATAATATAATAATTTCAGACGGAAATGTAAAATACAATGATTGTTTGACAATTCTTCCGTTCAAATATTTTGGTAGTCCTAGGCATCATATCAAACGTAAAAGGATGTTCATCAAATTTACTTGTAAAGAAGAACATAATCTATTACAACGCATGAATTGATCTTACATGGCAACTGTTCAAACTTTTTACTTACAAAACAAATATGTTGAATTCAATTGAATTCGAAAATTGTTTCATTCAATCGATAATTTATTCAATACAATACAAATAATTTCTAAGACAACGGTTGTCGCACGTCAACCCTGCCGTATATAAGAGATATAACCCACCCCATTTTTCCCACAAGGGCCCTTCGCAGGGCTAGAGGCGAAAAACAAAAAAAAAAAAGGATGGAATGAAACCACATAATATTCGAGGTGGTAAACAAGTGGATTGCACAATATAATTGCGTAGTTCTATGTCAAAATTGCGGTCGTGTCCTAGCTACAACCCCTTATAATTTTTTATTTTTTATTTTTTTCAGGGCAACACAATACACAGATTTCAGATTTCTACTGTCAATAACTGAACCGTTCGAAGCTAACGGCTGACCAGAAGCGGCAAGATTTGACCAATAGAAGAGGTGTTGTGTACCATCAAGACACCGCAAAGCCACACACGTCTGTAGTGACTCGCCAATAACTCCGGGAGCTTGCTTGGGAAGTGAACCCTTTGCGGACGTATCAAATTTGAGCATGGGTGTTGTACTGGTCGGAATTATTGGAAAAGCAGTGATACATGCAAGATTATGAAAAATGATTTTTTTTTGGAACTATATATGAATATTTGAATATATTTACTTATGCAAACAAATATTCTGCTCTTTAATAACAACTACTTCAACATAATTTAAGCCAGTAGTTCTGTTACTTAGGAACAATCTTTTTCAATAACACCAAAGCGTTACAATGGCTAAATTCTGCTGTTATGATTTTTGCCCCATATTCCTATGCATTCAACGCACTGTGCATTGACTTTGTTTGACACTGAGTACCGTTATCTATTATTCATAGGAGCACCGTATTGATTCGTGAACAGATTCACTAGACATCATGCTTCGCTTAGGAACTTGGATCAGTAAAATACAAGATTAGCATGATTTCTTGCTGTGGTGGCTGAGAGCAGACAAACGACCACAAAGAGTTAAAATGTATCCACCATATAGTTCCGATCAGGTACTGAGCGATTACCACCATTTCTCGTATTGCAAAACTTCCTGAATGATAAGATATGGGGATTCCTCAGAAACGCCGATGTCAACGTTTAATGATGTTTCCTTCGTTGTGTCCCCGTTTCATATCCCTCCTATCCGATCGATAAACTTTTTCTTAGTCGCGGCAATACATACACACACTCTTTACAGATACACGGGCCACAGGTTGTGCAGTCCACTGATCATTCAACAAGAGCCAAAGGTTGTACCGCTCATGACAACTCTACACGAGCTGATGATTGCGCCGGCTAGTGACCATTCTATCCTGGATTCCTCGAGTCGAGAAAGATGCACCACGCTAGATATGGGGTACAGACTAGGGGGGCGTTGCTGATTAATGGTCAGCTGCATCCCAATAGGAAGTATCCCGTGTCGGGCACACGTACAGAGCATCGAAGACTGCAACATACCAATTATGAGAACACTTGTAATACTAACCTCGAGCCAACCGCGAGTAATCGGTTACATATTACTAACATAGTTGTAAGACAAAAATTGTCAAAATATTGGACTCCCGGCCCCGTCAGGCTGACGCCACATGTGCCTTAATAAAAATATATATATTGGATAAAAAAAAAAGATATGGGGATCAAGATTACTAGAGTCGCAAATATGGACCAATACTTCTATGGGAGAGACATTATGAAATTACCATTAAAATGCCAATAAATTATACAACGAAGCAGAAACAAAACAAAATGGTATATTTGACTTAAATCAGACAATCCAAAACAACTTAAATAAAGTTTTGAATTTCACGCAGAAATAATGGACTCCTTTTTCCCCATCCTAATAATATGTATGTAAAGAATTATACATATTATATATCAGATATGCGAAGAAATAAAAGTACCCACAAACAATGTCAGCAAATCTACAGGTCCTGATGTGAAATTAAGATTCAACATTGACCGCAAATCTTTTGACAATTGGTGCGCACATAATAGCCCCTCTGTTATGCAATTACATTTCGTTTGACCTTCTGAACGATTGCTGTCTGCGCGTGTATGCGTATGTGTATTCATACGTGTTTCTAGTGCATTCTAGTGTTATCCGAAATGTCAATCAACGCAGCACGACGTGACAGAGCAAGTGCTTTCAACAACAGTGGCGTTTGATGACCATGGTGAAAAAACACGTCATGCGGGCGTGATGAGAGCTATTCGGACACACTTCCTCATCAAAATTAATAATAAATTGGCTCTCCCACTCAGTTGATTAGGTGGTGGGAGTGAAGTCAGGGTGGGCGCACTAGCGACGCTGTGTTCATTCTCAGATGCTATGTTGTACCTATCGCATAATTTTATATTTGGTATGAGAATACGTTACCATCATCCCCGAATAGTTGTCACTGAAGTAACAAACGTTTTCGAAGAAAACGACTATTCAATTTATTCTTTAAAATTTTCTTTTTTTCTCTATAAATCAAGCAGAAGATATAATGAATTGAAGCCATTTTTTAGTTCATAGAAATCTGTAGATTTGAAGCCGACTGGCGTCACTTTAACCAACCCATGATTCGTTGTACGACAGTCAAATATCTTGACTATCGTTCGACAAATCACACTTTTCATGATCAAAAGCGATAGAAAATCACTCTCATTCGTTTATGATTTATTCACTAAAACTAAACGAACAGTGAAGTTATGTGATTTTATCTGCGACAAAACAGAATATAAACAAACTGTGCTAACCATAACTATCTTGCGAGAAAGAATTACTTCGTTTGATTTAGAATCGATTGATTGATAACCTGAAAATAAACCTGCGCCGTAATACATACAGCAATTCATACAACGAAGCTGCAAACGATATTCTTTGGTAAAAGGTTGGTAACATTGCGATTGAATTAGCAATCGATGATGCCGTGTTGTTTGAACGATAAACAAATATTTTTACATACTCGTGTAACTGGGGGGTTTACGTTTCGTAACATATTTTCCTTCACATTGCTACCACATGGCCACACAATCGAAGCCGACAGCATCACAGCTCAAATCCCCGATCCCCATAATACCGAATTTCATGTTATTATTTCGTTTTACTTCCTATATTATTTTTTCCGCGTTTATATTCTGACCCGTCACTTTGTCGACCAGTATGTGTCACATATGCGAACTGTCCGTTGTTTACGCCGCGGAGGCCGTTTTTTCGGCTGCTCTAGATTTATATTTCGCCTTCAGTTGTTTGTCTTTGTTCTTCTTCTTCTTTTCGCTCCTTGTGGGATTTTCATGTGCAGTATCTACATCCCGCCGATCTAAATAACTTTATTTTCATTTTCGCTTAATTTCACCCGTCGCAGCCGTGAACGTGATGCTGTCTAGAGATGAGCTCGAAACCCTGCGGAGATGTCTTTACGCCAACCCATCTTATTACGCAACGATATTATCATATCGTACGATCTGGGATCGTACTGCTTATCGGAATTAATGTCACACTGCTGCTGTTGTAGGATTCTCCGTTGTACAGCAGATTGGGTTGGAGGGTTACTGTTGGTCATTCGATAGAAAATGCAAAACAGTATCTTCAATCAAACGTTTCATCAATCAAACGCATACTCCACTGCTAAAAAAAACAGGCAAACACGAGATTTCCTTCCGCTACAAAGAAGGAAAATCAAAAAACAAAAATGCGCAGTCGGGAATTAATTATTTTTTGTTCTCCTCGCGGCGAAGAAGCGCACATAGAGCTGAATCAATTTTACGATGTCGTCAGCGCAAAAATGAAGCCATTAAAACGCAAAATGCGTATTGCTTGCTGCCCTGCCCTTTCCTCAATGTCGGATGTTTATATTCATCCGACCGGAATGTTGATACTTAATATTTGCATTTTTCACTCTTGCCTTTTGCCCGTTTTGTTGGACGGAACTAGCTGAAAAAAGAGGGGCCATCGTATCGTTCCATTAGATATGCTCCATTTTTTGTTGTTTTAACCCAGTTTCCTCCCGAAATGAGGGCGGACAGCAGCGAAACATCGGACATTAGAAACAGTGGGAATGGGGATGGGAACGGGAGTGGGAATCATCTGATGATTGATACTTTTAATTATATCCTTCCTAACCAATTTCAACGTCGGACATGTTTTGAATTTAATCACACAAGAATTAAACATCATTTTCCCACTGTGCGTTGATTTGAATTTGCATCTGAATTAGTTTGAATCATCATCCCCCCCCTCCCTTTCAGCTTCTCCTGGGTTTTTACTTCAAGAAAATCCCTTCGCCATTGTCTCCGTGGGGACAGTCGCAGAATAGAATAGAGAGGGGTTATTCACATTTGAATATTAGCGAATTTCGGACACAAACTTCCGGCAAGGGAGACATTAGAATTCCGGCGAAATAAGCAATAATGTGCCCTCCCCGGAGGCCATTTCTTTTTGGATGAGATCATTTCCATGCTTGGGTGCGTTAGTTTTTTTTTACCAACGGAGTGTGGAATAAGTGGGAGTGCAGTTATACGAAATCTTTACTGCAACAATTCTGGTTGAAGACTTTTTAAGTAAATGATAAACTTTCATTTGAGCGTCATTGAATTTATATCGATTTCATTAAATTGCAATTCCAAATGAAATCGACAAATGACAAAACATGAGTATTTTTGATTCGAATGAAAGTTTGTACTCCGTTTGGGTTGGGGGAAATATGAGTTTTTCACAGCAATTGGGGATTTTTGGACTCAAGTGTAAATTTGTAATAGAGCGTATCGATTTTAGTAAGTGAAATCTTTGATAATTTATATCTCAAAAACTATGAGTCGTACCGAAATAGTGTCTTAGAAAGAATTATAGAATATAGATGTTTAAACGTGAAAAAATAGTTTTTTTTATTTACGAAAAAAAAACTTCAATTTGTATTATCTAAAATATGTATTTTTTGTTTTTTTTTTATTTTTTTCATATAAAATAGAAGTCATGTAGAAAATTCAACAAATGACTACAAGATGGTAAAACTATTTTTGACAAGCTTTGTGGAACATCAAATTTTTAAGAATTTTCGAAGCATTAAATTTTTGAATGTTAATAATCAATTTTAGCCACAAATTATGAATCCTGATGTGATTTAAAACAAAAAAGCTCTTTATCAATCTCCTTCTAAATGCAGCCATTCTCGAGATATTTAAAAAAATATTTCTATTTTATTGTGTTTTTTACAGTAAAAAGACCCTATTAATATGTTTGTCGTGTTATACCGTCATGTTCATGAAATTTTATGAATTTGCTGGAACATGTGCAGGGCAATGTAGAAGGAACGAGAAACGTATGCAGCTACGGAACGATAGAGGCAATGCGCTAAAGTTTCATTAAGAGACACCAGGATTGTGTTGTGCCGGTGGCAAAGTCAAATTACCATTCATTCAACAACCAGATCGCTTGTGCTTGTTGTTCAACTGTCACTTCTCATACTTTATTAACAATGCCCAATGGTTGCTCCTAAATGACGTTTGGGGATTTGATGCGAATAATGTTGGAAAAAGTGAATTTCAGTAAGTCTGTACTTGGATTCACTCACCAATTTTGAAATTTTCAAAGTAAAATTAATCATCGAACCGTATCGTTGTTGGTGCTAGCATTCGCACACATTTCTTCAAAATTATTTAGTTGATAAGGTGATAATGTCACCTTACTCTCTATTTTCTAGGATAGAGGTGTGGTTTTGTGTTTTCAGCGCCTAAAACATAGATTTTTCATCTAGAGTTAATTGAGCTAATTGAAAGGCAGCACATGACCTTGCTGAGGTTATCCGATTTCGCTCTATATTTCCTTTTCGACTGTTGGTGTGAATTTAGCGATCTCCGGTGATAAAGTGCAGTTTATTTGTATGAAAGTCCCTCCCTTCATTATTGCTTGTTGATTCAGTGGAGCTTTCGTAAATTCTTTCAATGTTTTACAGAAGAGCAACATTGTGCATGTATTACTGTTTTCGCGATTGCTTTTTATCCCTCTTATGATCGGTTATGATGAATATTTGATATTATAAACAATTTCTCTCTTCCTTTCACGCTGCATTTTGATCACCAATTGGGTTTTACACAAATCAGAACGTTAAACTAAGTTAGATTTTTTCAGCATCTCTTCGACTTTTTTCAAAACAAAATTCAAAACATGATTTGACACGGCGGCAGCAATCGATTTCATACACATACACACACATGATGAATACGCGACGAAAGGAGAAACGCGCAAAACCCGAGCCCGGAATCGAACGAACAAATAACGTGATCGCACTAACACACACGAGTAAATAGAAACCTGTTTTCACATATTCACGTTGGAGAGCATTAACCCTTCTCTTCGTTGGCCGAGGCATTTTGATTGAATGTAATACTTTTCCGTTTACTATTTTTGACAGCAGATGCAGCCGGGCAGTGTTCCGTGCTCTGCAATACAATTTTCTTAACCAATGTTAAAGTTGCTAAAACTTACATTATAGACCCATTAAACGTAAAAATAATAATTGTGTCGATATCAAAACAATTTTATTTTATTGATTTTCATGACATGAAACGGAGGTCTTCGTATCCACTTGGTTACGCGTTCGCTTACCAAGCGATCGATCGTGAGTTCAAACTCAGGGCCCTCAATTGACCATCTTTGTGTTGTTATAGAATAACTACGTCTACGCAACCATCATCAGCGATGGAGATCGATCCACGGTCAAGATAAGATCGATTCATCCATACAACTGCTCTGCTCTGCAAGAAACATCGGGCTGCTGTTCTATAAATAACCCAACAATGATCAATATCAACTGTCTCCGCTGTCCGGTCTGCTGAACAATGGAAGAACAGAAGGTATACCCTTACGCCTAAATGGCTACTACTGTGTAATTTACCATAATGTAATGGAACAGAAAACCTAACGCCTAAATGTCTACTACTACTGTGTAATTTACAATTTATACAAACATAAACACATGCACATGTACAAGATTAAGCCCCGGCTCTGTTACAGCTAAAATGCTAATGAGCCTAATAAATTAATAAATGGGATAAAAAAAAATGACATGAAACGCTATGACTCAGGAATAACATTTTCTTGAATGGTTTTTATAGCTGTTTCGATGATGCTGTCTGGCATCAGTGTCGAAAAAATAACGATGCTTTCACCAATACAAACAAAACCATTCCGGAAAATAGAAAAATGAAAATTTAACTGAAAAACGAAAATTTAACACTAGCTCGAGTTTACCGACGTTTGTCATTATACAGTGCGACGGCAGATCAAAATTTAATAGGGTAGGGCGGGACCAGTTGATCATTTTTGAATAAATTTGGCTATATATTTGTAATACGAAGTTTTGCGTTAGAATGCTACGTACCACAATGAAGCTTACCTTTTACCCTTTCAATGAAAAATAACTAGAGAATCATTTATTCGACATTTTTCTTTTATTTAACTTCTTTATATTTCAGAATAAATTGACCAACTACCCCACACACGGGGTAAGTTGGTCAATAATAGGGATGTTCTTTTTGAGCAAATAATAAGCGTTTTTCCATTAGAAGTTTCCTTCATTATACATTAATTAATTAAATCAAAACAAAAACAGTTAACAAATATCGTGTACTCAGGTAAAAAAAATTAATGAAAATTTCTTCTTCATCTTCCTTTTGGCTTTAAGAGGCTTTAAACTTTGCAGTTCATTCGCCTCTAGAAAGAAAATTTCAAATACTCATCGTTGTAGGAAATTATTGAGGCAATCTTTTCTAGCGATTTCGTATCTCTTCCACTTTGCGCGCACCAGAGATGCCAGGTTTGAAGACATGTCTTCATTTCGAGGACATTTGATTTTGTGAAGTCATTTTGAAGACATTATGGAATATGTGAAAACATTTCAGTATGATAGCGTACGTGGATTTTTAAAAGATATTATTTCCATGAAATTCTATATCGTCGAAAGATATCGTCAAAAAAAGAAGGGCGTTAGTCTCAGCGAACGAAGCGGTCTAAATATTTATTGTCTTATCGTCTCTAGAAGACAATAGTTCATTTGCGCTCGAAAATTCTAATGGTTGTGTGAAAGTATTTCTATTATTTTGGGCCTATACTAAACAATAGATTAACCTAGATCTTTCAAACAACCACTTCACAAATCGAAGGTCTTCCGGTTACATACCTTTTCTACAATTAGTTTCATGGATATGGTTTGAATCACAACCAAAACTTCAAAGCTGAAACAAACAAATAGAGTTATTACAATTCCGTGTTTGTGTGAAGAATTTTCGAACTTTGAAGACATTTGAGCATGAGCTTGAGCTTGGGTAGACTGTACAATTCGTAGTTGCTCTCCGTGATTGACCTGAACCAACCAAATTACACAAAGAACACACAGAATGACGCTTGGGACTAGCAAATCATTCCCGTTGTGCAATTTTCGGCGATTCGAGCTTTAAATGGTCAATAACGGCCACGTCCTTACAGTCACCAGGGGAAGGGAGGGAATGTTAGTATGATATTCGCCACCCGAAGGCCAGAAGGGTCGCCTCTATAGCGTGGTTCCCTAGCTAGTATCAGGAAAGGGATGGTTGTTAGTGGGAAGAGGTAAGAATCAGGATTCACTAATGTTAATTACAATATAAATTAACATACTAAGGCGTCGTGCACAATCTACGTAACGCTAAAAATCCGGATTTTGGACCCCTCCCCCTGCGTAACGCAACTTCCTATCTCTAATACACAGTAGGTAACGCAACCTAGACCCTCCTCCCCTATCTCGCGCTACGTATTCCTGTACGAAGCCTAGAGGTACTATTTGGTTAGATTTGATGCACCTGTGTGCGAAAATGCGGCCGCGCGAATTACATACAATCGCGAGAAGTAAAAAGCTACACAGAACTACACCGGGGCGACTGCCAGTGACCTTCCACCCCACCCAACATCAACCACACCAAACAAATAAAATACCCTGTCCCCCTCGTCAGTCATCATACAACCAAACTTTCGTATGTATTCCGATTCAAAATAACTATACTCAAGGCTACGAATCTGTGCCCACGTGAAAATGTGATTGGCATCACCAAAACGCGAAATTATGCGTCCCTCAAATTTCGTTCGCAATATGGCCATGTTCGGTCGTGTTGTGTGGCACGTGGCGCCGTCCTGCTGAAACCACATGTCATCCGTATCCATATCTTCAATTTGTGGCAAAAAAAATCGGTTAACATGCGGCCATAGCGCTCACCATTCACAGTTACCGTCTCGCCGTCCTCATTTACAAAGAGATACGGCCCGATGACTCCACCAGACCATAATGCGCACCAAACAGTGACTTTTGGCGAACGCAATGGCCTCTCAACAATCACGTGTGGATTTTCTGAGCCCCATATACGGAAATTTTGGGTGTTCACATAGCCACCGAGCTCGAAATGTGCCTCATCGCTGAAGAAAATTTGATGCGAAAATTAAGCATTTTGCTGCTGTTGTTCGTTCACCCAATCGACGTATGCCCGACGCATTCCATGGTCACCACGCTCTAATTTTTGTACCAGTTGGACTTTATATGGATGTAGGTGCAAGTCCAAATGAAAAATTCGCCACAATGATGTGTTTGACAAGACCAATTGCTGAGCACACCGTGGAATCAAAACATTCGGGTCATCCTTCACACTGCCAGCAACAGCAGGAATATTTTCGGCCGAACGCACATTACGATGATGCACAGGTTTCACAATATCCGCTACGGATCCAGTTTATTCGAAATTATGCACTACATTAGCGATTGTGTGCTCTGTAGGCCGTCTATGACGACCAAAATCCGTCCGTAATGCTCGAAAAACATTTGCCGGTTTTTCATCATTTTTATAGTATAACTTAACAAAATTAACACGTTGTGCGATGCTAAAACGATCCATATTGTAAAATGGCAGACATTCAACTAACGATATGACGCTTTGGTTGACAGCTATGTCAAACGGTTGTCAGCGCAGGGCTGAATACTTTCGGAAGCCCGAAATGGAAAACCCTGTAATACTTAGCTTAGCACATGATTCTATCCTCAAACTAGCCGACATATCATCAACGATTCAAATGTTGATGATGATGAAACTGGTAGTGACACTGCAAACACTTTTTTATTACGGATGTAATGAACAAACACAAACACACATTAAATTTGAATATTCTAGCATGTTAAAAAAAAATTCACATAGGGTGAAGAAGTGTGTTTTTCATTCGCTTAATTAACTTCGCAGTCGTGACCTTCAGGGTGAAAAGTGAAAGTGAAAATGAGGTGAAAAGGCCCTTTTTCATTTGCACGTTTGAATCTCTTTCCTTTCCGAAAAACCTTTCGAACTTTGAAGACATTTGAAAACATTTTCTTGTACCATGTGAGGACATTTGAAAAAAATCACCTGGCATTCCTGCGGCGCACAACCGGTTTCTTACTTGCATTTGTTTTGATGACATTTGTACCGTTCACCCCAAAGTATATTGAAATAACCTCCAGGTATGCTACATTACACGATGTATTATTGTGAGTTCTGATATTCAATGTGAGCATTTATTATGTTTAAAAAAATATTAAAAATATTACAGCACAAAGAAAAAAAATAAAAATGACAATTATATTGCAAGTGGTTTGTCCGTTGTTGGTATCACGTTGTCTCGTTTCAAATAATAAAATACAGTAAAACATATGCTTTCTATATTTGTTTATAGCTTGCGTGATGAAACGCGGCATACCTGAAAATTTTATATGCGTTGCTCTCGAGCAATTTGTGTGACCAACTAGCCCCTCTATATATGAAAAAGAATATTCATGAAAATTCAATAAAAATAATTTTTGACGTAGGACTACGTCTAACCGGAAGATATAGGGGGTGAAATGGAAATCTAGGCACTGAACAAGTAGGAAAAAATGCAAGATTTGGAACGCTTATAACTCGAGCATTTCTCAATAGATCGCAAAGGTTTTTGCATCAATTGATAGGAAATATATCTACGCATCTATCATAACGAATAACATTTCATTTTTCTTGAGATAAATAATTGAATAATTGTGAAATATCAAGCATTGTCAAAATGCACTATGTGCCCATTTTTGATTGGTCCATTTTGTGCTCCTCAAATCGTACCGACCAAAACGGGCAACCAGAGCAGCAGCGAAATAGAATGAGCACGATTGGAAAAGAAAAAGAAAAAAATGAACGAAACATTGGTCGCAGTCTCACACATGCGTAATTCTCGAGCCAGCCAGTCAGCTTAAAAATCCCCGCTCCGCTGCCGTAACGATCATTCTAATTCAAACCGTACACCACATCAGTTCGCATCACAACACATCAACAAACCAACCCAAGCAGCCATGTCTGGACATGGCAAAGGAGGAAAAGTGAAGGGAAAGGCAAAATCCCGCTCGAATCGCGTTGGTCTGGAGTTCCCCGCAAGGGTAGCTAGGCCGAGCGCGTTAGTACCAGTGCAACAGTCCACCTAGTCGGCGTTACATAGTTTCGGCCGCCGAAGTGATCGAGTTAGCCGGCAAAGCTGCTCGCGACGATAAGAAAACCCGCATTCGGAACAGAACAAATTAAGTTCGGTGGACATCAAGACAACAGGCAGTTGCAGCGAGTGGCGAGTGGCAAACGCAATCGCAAAACGGCAGCAGGAGCAGAAGAAAAAAGTTTGTTCTTGGTGGCAAATCCAGAACAAGGCGGCATCGAGGGCGTTCGAAATGGTTTTTTTCAAAACCACGAGTACTAAGTTTTCTAAATTGGAACCATTCCATAAAACAAGGCGCTTTTCAGGGCCATTAGACCTTCCAAAAAAGAGTTTAGGAAATACAGTTCAATGCTTTCTAAAACATTATCCAAAATAATAATAAAACACAAATAATTGATGATTTTTTCATCATTTGTTTGCCAGAATCTGATGAGTATGTGAATTTGGCAGTTGTTCTGAGCTTATTGATAGTTGGGGACTTTCCTGATTATTCAATTTTCACCAATTCTTGAATTGTTTCCAGATTGAAAGTACAGTAATTTACAATTAGTTCGACATTTAGCTAATTGGACGGACATGTAATGCGACTTATTTAGTTGGACATTTTTGTAAACATAGAGATCCAAATTATGACCCCACATTGAAAGTCGACACTGTACCACTGTCATCGCAAATGTTCAATTACAGGTTAAAATCGCCTCCAATGCGACACTGAGTGGCGCTTCGGCACGTCGCATTGAATGTAATTTACTGTACAACATGTCGCAAAGCTGGATGGGAAGAAATTTTCCAACTGTGAAAGCTGTGGCGAGTGGCAATAAATCGCTAAACAGGAAGGTTTAGCCGAACAAGATGGGAATATCGAGTGATAACAAAACAATAAACTCTTTGGATTGAAGATAATTTTGTGATCCTGAAAAGGACCCTTTTTAGCCTGCATGTGAATCCAACGAGCGAACAAATCGTAATGAATGTATTTTTTTGCCATCGCCCCCTTTTAACGCTCATTCGTTCGTCTCGTTGGACTCGCCCCTCTGGCTGAGTCTGCCGATTTGTCTCTATCCTGTGAGTGTGCACCGCTAGAGTATAAAACACGCGGACCCCAAAGAAATATCTTATTTTCTTTCAAACCGTAAACCCGCGTGGTTGTACGGCATCGGCATCGTGGACGTAACAAAGGAGGACAAGTTAAGGGAAAGGCAAAGTCTCACTCGAACCGTGCAGGTCTCCAGTTCCCTGTTGGTCGCATTCACTGATTGCTCCGCAAGGGTAACTAGGCCGAACGGATTGGTGCCGGAGCACCAGTATACCTAACAGCGATTATAGACTTTCGGCCGTCGGAGTGCTCGAGTTGGCTTGCAAAGCTGCTCACGACAATCAGAAAACCCGCATCAAGAACAGAGCAGCTTCGGATCGGCGCTCATCAAGGCAACAATTAGTTTCAGTGAGTGGCAAAGTGTTTCTCCGGCACGTCGCATTAAATGTAATTTACTGAACAACATGTCCCAAGCTGGATGGGAAAAAATTTTCCAACTGTGAAAGCTGTGGCGAGTGGCAAACGCAATAGCTAAACAGGAAGGTTTAACTGAACAAGATGGGAATATCGAGTGATAACAAAAACACAACACCAAAGGTTCTTTTCAGAACCATCAACATATTCATGAAGAGTAAACAGTAAACTAATCCATTTTTAAGGTAGATAGGTAGGTATTCACGTAGGAGAAGAAAATAAAACAATATATTTAAAATATATATTTAACAAAAGCTGTTCCCTTTGTATAGTCCTACGTCACTCCGGTTATGTCCCCGACATTACCCACCCGTCTTTTTTTTTTAAAACATTTTAAGTTTACGTTAGAACTGTTTTTTTCATGATTATTTACCATTTTCAGAACCAGTTTTATGGTTATGTTTTATGTCATGTTTTTATTTTTTAACCTGCTTAATAAAAAGTTTTTCCAATTTGCTTATTTTATTTCATCAACAATTCGCTCTTTTTCATCCATAGATCGCTAATTTTTTGGACGCTCAGATTCCAAGATATCGTCACTGACCAACTTACCCCTATGACCAACTAGCCCCGCCCTACCCTATATTGTGAGTAATCGATTAGAGTTTGGTTGATGTTACTTGTTGGGAAGTGTGCGAAAACGATCATTTTCTTCACACTGTTTCGCAAAATTATAGATTTTCTGGCGAGAGGTGAGGGAGGGAGATGAAAGAAATGAGCGCCATTGTGGCAGCCATTTGTGGCTTCTTTCCACCTTTCCACCTTAACCAGTCTCCAAAATATCTCAACACCCAAATTTATTTACAACATCTGATAAAAAATCATAAAATCATAAAAAAATCCCCTATTTTTCGACCTCCCAGAGAAGGGTCCCCCCTTAAAAGCCTTGGTGCATTATTTAATTTGCACGACATGCAGCTCTGATTCATGCCACAGATTTTGGTAGAACCGATTTATGTCACCTGAGAATGCCGCTGGCCAGATACATAGGGAGTATTCACGTTCTTTTTTTCCTTTCCGACAAGAGAGATCATTAATTATTCAACCATTTTCTCCCCGCCAAGGAAACAGTTGCATTCTATGAGGCTACACTTAGTCAGCATCACACGATAGATACTTTTGGCTCCGCTGCATTGTTCTGGATTTGTATATATTCGAATGGGAATTGAACTCACTTTTGGTAAGCATTTGCTGCGGAGATTTCGTTTAGTGTTTGATATGTTTGGTAAGTATTCCACCGAGCAATGTGTCATTGCATAGTTTCGCTCGGAAATCCTATAAGTTTCAACAAGAGGACAGATTCGTAACAGTCACAAGATAAGATTTACATGTGAACAAATAAACAACTTCTTAATTCTTATTCGTCATGGAAGTTTGTTTAACGATACGTTCAATTACACAAGTCAGTGTAAGCAGACACAAAATTCGACAGCCTGAACGAGAATTGAACACAGTACTTAGTAAACACGATGTGTGTGAGATCAGTGCTGACGACTATGACCACATGGCATTAGCGGATGCCAGGACGCTATCCATCCCCTATGAAAATTCCGCCGGAGATCATAAATCAATTCATCCTAACCGTTCATTCCAATCTTGTTTTTTACTGTTGCAAACTGATTCATCTCACGTTTGTGTTCTCGAGAAAAATTCAATAACGTGGCGGAAGCAATTTCCGCTATCGTTTTTCATGTGTCCAATAAATTTTCGCACACATATTGAATGAATACCATCTCCCTCCGGTAGGGGAGAGATATGCTTTCTTCCGGAGCCAACCTTCAACTGCTCTCGGTGCAGAAATGCATCTTCACTGCGGCTGCTGTCTTCTGTGGTTATATCAAATGTGCTGCTAACAGATGTGGCATTAATATCGATGTGACAAGTTGAGAGCGTCGCCAAGGAACGGGGATACCAGATTTTTTTTATTTTTTTTATCCAAAATATATATTTTTATTAAGGCTCATATGGCGTCAACCTGACGGGGCCGGGAGTTCAATATTTCGACAATGTTTGCCTTATAACTATGTTAGTAATATGTAACCGATTACTCGCGGTTGGCTCGAGGTTAGTATTACAAGTGTTTTCGTAATTGTGATGTTGCTGTCTTCAATGATCTGTACCTGTGCCCGACACGGGATACTTCCTATTGGGATGCAGCTGACCATTAATCAGCAACGCCCCCCTAGTCTGTACCCCATATCTAGCGTGGTGCGTCTTCTCGAGGAATCCAGGATAGAATGGTCACTAGCCGGCGCAATCATCAGCTCGTGTAGAGTTGTCATGAGCGGTACAACCTTTGGCTTTTGTTGAATCATCAGTGGACTGCACAACCTTTGGCCCGTGTATCTGTAAAGAGTGTGTGT
Organism: Toxorhynchites rutilus septentrionalis; assembly: GCF_029784135.1. Lineage (NCBI taxonomy): Eukaryota > Metazoa > Arthropoda > Insecta > Diptera > Culicidae > Toxorhynchites > Toxorhynchites rutilus. The sequence goes on from NC_073745.1 coordinate 273,871,706, forward strand.
ATGTATTGCCGCGACTAAGTAAAAGTTTATAGATCGAATAGGAGGGATACGAAACAGGGACACAACGAAGGAAAAATCATTAAACGTTGACATCGGCGTTCCTGAGGAAGTTTTGCGTTAGAATGTTACGTACCACAATGAAGCTTACCTTTTACCCTTTCAATGAAAAATAACTAGAGAATCATTTATTTGACATTTTTCTTTTATTTAAATTCTTTATATTTCAGAATAAATTGACCAACTAACCCCACACACGGGGTAAATCGGTCAATAATAGGCATGTTCTTTTTGAGAAAATAATAAACGTTTTCCCATTAGAAGTTTCCTTCATTATACATTAATTAATTAAATCAGAACAAAAACAGTTAACAAATATATATACCTGGGATACCAGATGTTAGAAGCGATAACATTTGACCTTTGGGGGCTGTCCAATCAACATGTCTCGAAACATAGTGCCACCGGAAATAATCCCATCGTATGTACGTACGTACGGACAGCGAACGATATCGGCATTCGTGAGGAGGTTGAGTTCAACTGCTCGTGCAATTTGGCTCCATTTGATTTTATGTTAATCCCACTCCATTCCGCTAGCGTTGCAAGCGCTTGATTCCATTGCAAACTTAAACGACTTTTATCGCTCGATGACTCGATAGCACGAGAAAGCTATTTCACGTTTCAATCACCATAGTTTCAGTTTTGCTACACTTTAACGTTTCATTTCATTGTGCAGCCCCAGGATGGCGCACTCTCTGCAGTCGTACTCGCAATCTCGCATTACATAACCTAGCTCAAGGTTTTCCTTGTTCTATAAACGCGCTCGATATATTTTATAGAATTTGTCCGCCAGCCATCGCCGAGTTGGCTTTCACCGTTTCGTTTTTCCCAGTCTCACTTCACTCGCTTAGTGGACAGATTCTGTGCAAATGTTTTATCACTTGTTTGCGACATTGTTTTATTTCGGGAGAATTATTTATTTCTGTTTCTGAGACATGTCCCGTCAGCCAGATCGTTCGTTGCCTGAGCAATTAAGCAATTATGTTATGAAACGCATTTTGCATTTTAGGGTGAAATGCAAAAAAAACTGAGGGTATAACAGACAAACAAATCGAGAAAAGGATCAAAATTTGCCCGGGGAGTGTGAAGTTTGGCAATGAGTGTTTCCTGGAGGATCTGTCAAGAAGTGGACGAAAACACAGTTGCATATTGCCCCAGTGTGCGAGCCGCCTAAGAAGCACAGAGTACCAAACAAACTCCATAGCTGCAACATTCTGCTAAAACCAGGGCTCGAAAGCTTTACGACCCTTTTCTGGATAATCCAAGCCACTGCATTTCAATGAACGACGAGACATATGTCAAGGAGGACTCCAAAACGCTCCCAGGGTCTCAGTTTTATACTAAATCAGTCGCGGAGAGTATACCAATTACGGATACGACTGTTGCGGTGCAAAATCGGTCAAGAAGCGCTAGTCTGGCAAGCCATTTGCACATGTGGCTTGCGATCTTCTACTTTCCTCACCAAAGGGTTCGTAATATTCTACAAATTTATTTCGACGAATGCTTGAAGAAGAGTTTGCTTCCATTGTATGGAAAGCATGACCTGCCTCCTCCATTCTGGTCAGATTTGACAACTACTCATTATTACAAATTTATTCTCCAGTGGTTTGCGGGAAACAACAAATGTACGTTGAAAACCCTCACATGCCAAGTTGGGCTCCATTTGCTTGATTAGTTCTCGAGTTATACAGATATTTGTTTTTCTATTGTGTGGCAGCCCATACAAATCGAAGATAATGTGCTTTTATTAAAAAAAATGTTGAAGTTGCAAAAAAAAAATAGATTTTATTTTCGTAATTATTGATTGTAATCGTTTTTTGACGTGGGACTACGTCTAACCGGAGTATATGAGGGGTAAAATGAAAACCTAAACATAGAACATGCAGGAAAAAATGAAAGATTCAGAATGCTTATAACTCGGACATTTCTTACTGGATCGGAAAGATGTTTGCATCAATTGATACGTAATATTTCTACGCTTCTATCGCAATTAATAAAATGTTATTTTTCATTAGATAATCAATTGATTAACTGTAAAATGTTAAGCGTTATTTAGACGCCCTAACTAGCTCGTTTTGATTGACCTGATTTACGGTTTTCCCAACACAGCCATCAAAACATGAAAAGTCGGGGGTATTTTTGTTCCGACTGAAATGTGTTTCCCTAACACAGACTTCAAATCCATGGATCGTGGGGAAATTGACATTGCAAATACATACAAGTCGGGGGCATTTTCGTTCCGACTGAAATGTGTTTCCCTAACATAGACTTCAGAACCAGGGTGTCTGAGGAAATTGGCATTGCAAATGCAGGTCAGGCCTAACAGAGACATCAAAACCAAGATGTCATCATACCAAACGTAAAAGGAATGTCATTAAATTTACTTGTAACGGAGAAGAATCTATTGGATGAATTGACCTTACATGGCATTATACAATCTTTTTACTCACAAAGTAAATATATTAAATTCAATTGAATTCGGAAATTGTTTCATTCAATCAAAATTTTAATCAACACAAACAAATGATTACTAAGATAAGGTAGTCCCACGTCAACCTTGCGTTTATATCATTGATATAACCCACCAATTTTATTGTTTTCATGGCTTTGGACTAGTGGGCTCTATATTTTTTTATATTTTTTCTTCAAACTTGAGGATTTTTTTACATAACATATCTCGATGATTAATGTGGGACAACGCCACTGACAAAGAAACGAACAGGTCAAGCTAAATAAAATCATTTAAAAATCGAACAGATTCTATATCAGTAAAGATGCCGTTATCGCATGAACCTCGGACAAGTCAAAAGCCTTTTTTTTACATAATGGCGGCCGTTTGAAAACCAAAATGCGGTTTAAAACGTGTTTTCTTACGTTTTCCGATTTTTTAAAAATAATAAAATTTAGAAAATATCATTTTTCAGTGGTTTATGCGTTAGAGAGAAGCATACAGATTGTATTCATATGAGTTCGACATGAATCGGTTCAGTAGAACTTGAGATATCGTATACGTCAGTTTGAAAAAACTAGTTTCGAGAAAAACGCGATTGAAGTTCATTGTTATGGCCGTAGATACCGCATCAATAAAATGGCCCTAGCTCGGTAAATAATGGGATTTTCGATAAGTCCTTTCTAGGGTATATGCTTGAATGCCTAAACTACAGAAATATGAAGGAAAAAAAATTGTTTTTTCATTCAAATTTCTATACTAGAATATGGCCTTGATACTTTTTACACTTTTCAAAAAATTATTACGTAGAATACATATTCGACACGGAAAAGTGAGACTTCATTTATAATTTTTATTTGAAAGGCGCATTTATTCCACCAGAAAAATCCAGTATGATTATCGCTCCACAATAACAGACCACGAGAAAATGAGAGAGTAAGAGAGAAAGGGAGAGAGTAAGAGAGAAAGATAAAGAGAAAGAGAGAGAGTGAGAGTGAGAGAGAGAAAGAAAGAGAGAAAGAAAGAGAAAGAGAGAGAAAGAAAGAGAAAGAAAGAGAGAAATAAAGAGAGAGAGAGAGAAAGAGAAACAGAAAGAAAGAAAGAGAGAGGGAGCGAAAGAGAGAGAGAGAGAGAGAGAGAGAAAGAGAAAGAGAGAAAAGGGAAATAAAAAAGAGAGAGGGGGCATAGCTTAGTACGGCTATGGGTAGTTTTAAATTTCCAAAAATTTTAATGAAAATAAAATTGTCGCATTATTTTGGTACAAAAATACTCATATCCATTTCATACAAAAATGCTACTTCTAATTAATAGGTTTCATTCTAAATATGCGTTTTTTCTTCCTGATGCACTATCATGATACTCGCTTCACATAAAGAGGGGAAAGATGGACAGTTGAGGTTAAAATGCACATTTTGAATTTCATATCAATGTTAACAAGTACACTTCCTACATTTGATGGATTAATTCGGAAAACAGTACAAAAAACGCGTTAGAAAGTAGCGTAGGTTCTATAGCAAACTCAAATTGGAACGTTTTTCAGTTGAGTTATTAACTTAATAAGACTGCGAGAAATACACGTCTTTTCGCCATTTAAAGTTTTCATTTCAGCTTTCCAGGTCGAATGCTTTTATTTATGTTTCTCAGAGTTTGTAGAAGTCTCAATTGCCAAAATGTCTCTAACAAAAATTCTTCTTTACAGGCACGTTTGCAAATCTGAAAATTCAAAGTTCGTGAGTTGAAAAAATTGTAATGGGTTGTATCTAGCACACGACCGCAGTTTTCGACGTACAACTACGGAATTATTTTATTCAATCCACTTGTTTATCACTTCGGATATTATTTTAGAATGCATCGATTTTTTTATAATATCTTTTTAGCTATTTAATTTGTTATTACTTCGGTACTCGATTATTTGGTTCAATTCGCATCAGAAACTAGTGTATCAGTTGCTCGTTATTGACAGCTCTGTTCGGGAATGCACACAAATCGGCAGAACAAATGTATGGGAATACGAGAATACTTCCAGTTTTCATTAATTTAAACTGTTTAGGTATTAGTGTATTGTGCTGTATAGTATATCAAACGAATCTTAGAGAATTTCCGATTCCATTGGTGTGCAAAGTATCAGAATTTGTTCGCTGTGAAAATAGTTATTAACGTTAACTTTATTTCACAAAAACGTGACCTGTTTTCTGATTTGGCACCCTTCCTGAAAGACGTAGTTCTACGTAAAAAAATCGAGGGGTTGTATCCGAGACACGACCGCTTAGGATGTAGGACTACGCAACCTTTTTTTTTAAATTTTTGTGGATTTATCATTTCGGATATTATTTGCGAATACGTCGAAATTTCATAAATAACTCTTTAGTTAAAAAGTTCCGGGGGCCCTGAAAAGGTTTAATGGTATGCGTGGTTTTGTAGAATCATTTCGGGAAGCGACGATTCTTTCTTGCCTTTGCGAGAACAATACACTAAATTGGTCATATGTTGTTTTGTTTCTTTATATCAATACACGCATTGCACTGAGTATTTAACGAGAGGCATCTTCCGTGCATCGCCATTCAACAAGCATCAAATACGCGTCTAACTGATGCACACAGTTGCAGCGATAAAAATTAAACATCGCGAGAATGACCGTTTATGAAAAATCGGTTCTCGACTCTCGGTCAAAACCGTCAACAAAGCTAGGAGCTTGTTGCATCAGAACAGAGCCGACGCACACAAGAGAAAATACGAATGGCAACTAAACGCATCGAAGGTGTGCTATTCACATGTACAGGAAATGAACAAGTGCAAAACGAGCAGAATAAGCGACCTTTGTTGTTTCGAGCACAGAAAGGTTCTGAAAATTTTCCTCAGAGGAGATGCAATACTTATACGCTAGCAACAGCTTACTTACTGCCCCTTCGTTGTTTCTATTGTAGCGGCTGCATAAGTTGCCCGCTATTGACTGCTCTGTTCGAGAAAGCGCACTAATGGACAGAACAAATCTATGGGGAAATGAGAATGCTTCCAATTTTCATCAATTTGAACCATATACAGACTATGGGATTATAATGTATAGCATATCAAACAAATCTTAGAAAATCCGATTCGATTGGTATGCAAATTGTTCAAATCCGCTCGCAGCAAAAATAGTTATTAACGTTAACATTATTTCATAAAAACGTGATCTGTTATCTGATTTGGCAACCTTAATGTAAGACGTAGTCCTACGTCAACAAACAGGATATATAAGGTTGGGGAAAAAGTAATTCATTATTTTTGGGTGAAATTTAAAATATTTTCTTAATATGCTTCGGATTGTCCGATTTGTTGCAAACATCCCAATCAAGCTCCCGAATTTATATGACCTTGCGTTGTCCTGTTGGAACACAACACCTCCTATTTTGGCCAATTCTGGTCAATCACTAACTTCAAACGGTTCATTTGTTGACTTTAGAGATCTGAATTTAGTGTATTGCACTACACAAAAAAAAAAATCACTAAAGCCAGCTACCGAGAAAATAATGGATTACTTTTTCCTCAGCCTAATATTAAGATTATATGTCAATGGATTGATGCTGCAAAATCAGAAAATCTGGATTTGCTCATCAATATCGAGAACGAGCTGTGTTAGCTGTTAATCTGGTGTCATATTTTAAGTAATTGATGAGCATATTAAGCATGTGAGATCTGTTTAACGAGGAGAAGGAATATGAAGGTCAATATCGCTGAGTTATTGCAAAAATTAGAAAGAATGTAGGAAACACTAGAACATACCGAGTAATTATTCAACGAAATAGAAAATTTCGTGAATATATCTAATGAATACGTTTTGGGAGATTTGGGAGATGTGATACGATATGATCGAAAATACATTTCCATTTTTCTAACTTGAGCACAGTTTTTCACATTTAATAGCAGTCAAAAATAAATCGGTTTAAAGCTTGTCACAGTTCAGTTCTTCTAATAGCACTTTGGGTAATCGGTTCTTCGTCGAAGCTGACCTGTTTCGGCCGTAAGCAACAACTATTATTTACATAATATAGCATATAGCGCATGCTAAGGTCACTTCTAGTAGTCTTCAGTCAACGCGGGCATTCCGTAGGCTTGCATTCGGGTTCGCGATTGCTCCTGAACAACCGCGCGGTGTGCTCCGATTGCCACTATCAGTTCGATGGTTGAGTGCACTGCGAATGAATTGAATTTAGTTTAGATTTCGATGGGTTGAAATTGATGGCGTTGGGAAACGTACGAAATAGCGACAATACGACGAATGTCATGAGATGTATTCGAGGTTCCTCTGCGTTCGTATAACATCGTATGGCGTACCACATTGTGAGGGCGGCTATCACTACCAGTTGTACACCACAGAAATATTGGAACCATCTGATCATCGCAGGTCTTTGCTGGAAAGTTTCAAGGAAAGGAAGAAATGTACGGTTTCTCGCTGGTGTGAATTTTATAATTGGAAAATTACCAGACCCGCTCCTATCATCCAAGATAATGCAAATAGAACATTCACGGCACATGGTATGACGATATATATGGCTGCTTTCCCTGTAAGAAAAACAACAATGTGAACAATTGAAGGGTCATTAGAATGAACTAATATCACTTACAGTTTGTTACGATTTCAACGGCGCCTTGGCTCAATATTGTCAAGATGATGAAAATGTGGAAACATCCGAAGAGGTACGAGAGAAACTTATAGTTTTTGTTTGCTATCATTTCGTATAAGTTCCCGACAAATCTGTTGAAGGAAAATGTATAATTCAGAAGATAAATAAACGTCAAGGTTTTGTTTCAATTTAGAAAAAGAATAAAACGACTTTAATTTTGAACAATCCGGATAATCTATTGCAGCAAATATTTTTCTTTCCGTTAGTATACAGTGGAATCTTTCTACGACAAATTTTAGAATACATTGGCTGGCATGTCACGAATCTCTTTTCAAACGATTGCAGTTCTTTCAGAAAAGTTTCCGAAGCTCCAGAAGTGATTATTTTCTGAAAATTCCATGAAAATTGCTGTGCTGCACAGAAAGAAACGTTAAAAAACATAGAGCCAGACGATATGCGTCATTCAATTACGTCCAATAAATAAAATCTTTCCTTTAGTTGTCGTTTGCATGGCAAGGAGAAAGAATCACATCCATCCATCCATCAAAGCGAAAAAAACATCATATTACAGTGAATAGCGGTTTATCATATCGAAGAGCATATCAGTGGAATGTACACGCGGTAGTTTAAAAAAAAAATGATGATGGTCCCACCTCATTCCCCTACAAAGGTTTGAGCGGGAAGAGTTATCTTATTGATAATTATTATATTACGGTATTTATATTTTTCATCAACTAACCAGTATGCAAATTAAAATGAAAGGAAAACGGACTGGTTATCTCGCAGACATAGATTACTAATCGAAATAACAATATAAGCCATTATCTAATCGTATTTATTCCATGGCATGTCGAGAGAATTTTCAACCCGGGAATTGAACCCAATACCTATGTCAGTATTAGCCACGAATTTACAAGGGAATTCCCGCTTTTTCAGATCCCCGACCACGATGCTATCGTTTCCGAGTTCAAGCAGCTGAGCAAAGCCTAATTCTAGCCGATACTTCAGGCCCATTACTTGTCCCAAGGCATGTCAAGAAAGTTTCCAACCCGAAAAAATCCTTGACCGATCAGGAATTGAACCCCATACCTATGTCAGTATTAGCCTTGACTTTACAAAGGAATTCCTGCTTCACTGGATACCCGACAACGGTCTGTTAATCGTTTTTGAGACCAGACAGCTGAGCAAACCTAAGCCTAATTCCAGCCGATACTTCAGGTCCTCCATTCAACATGGAGTATAAACGTATCAGCCTGAAATCTGCAATGAGATCCGCCACAACACAGAAAAATTCCGTTATAATTATCTGTTGAAAAGATGAATCTACGAGTATTCCGGTTGAGCTATCCCTAGCTTCAATCCGGTTTCCACATTAAACCCGTTGGAACGTTTTTACATGATTCGAGAAAAATTTGTTTATGTTCAATCTCATGCTTCTCTATGTGTGTAAACGCGCGCGGGCTCAAACTATTGTTTAAAGTTAAATTTCTATGTACGACTAATCATCATCATAGTCATAAGTTAAGAAACACAAATATCCGTTATAACTTCGACATCTCACATGCTAACATTGATTAACATTGGTTCTATACTGGGTTACAAATCCAAATCATGCTACAAAAACTCTTTACAAATACTACGGAACCTTCGGATATTTGTTGCTGTCTTTGCTTCATTTGGTAATGTATTGTAAAGTCGATATCCTCTGTAAAAAAAAAGAATTTTGGGTACAAGACTTTCGAAAGTTCATGGTTCTGAGGTCACTTGCTTGTCTTGTGTTATATCGGTGCATATCTCTCCCATACGTTATCGTGTTTTGTAGATAATTCGTTGTCATACCGTTAGTCATCTTATATATGAACGTAAGCGTGCAGTACTTAATACGCTGACTCACTGACATCCACTGCAGGCATTCGAGCATAAATCTTCGTGGAGTTAGTCGATCACATCTTAATATAAGGCGCCTCGCCTTGTTTTGCACAATTTGCATTCTTTGCATTTACCTCTGTAGTCATTTTGTAATTACTATATAGCATAGATTTTTGACGTAGAACTACGTCTTTCATTAAGGGTGCCAAATCAGAAAACAGGTCACGTTTTTATGAAATAAAGTTAATGTTAATAACTATTTTTGCCACGAACGGATTTTGGCGATTTACATACTAAACGAATCGGAAATTCCGTAAGATTTGTTTATTATGCTATACATTAGAATCCCCTGGTTTGTAAATGGTTAAAATTCATGAAAACTTTGAGCGTTTCCATTTTCCCATACATTTGTGTGCTTTCCCGAACAGAGCTGTCAATAACGAGCAACTCATCGACGACCAACGGAGAGGAAATCGTAGGATCTAAAGTCTCCGCGAACAAAGGGAAAGTAGAAGAATGAAGGGGAATACTTGCCTAGAGTATAAACAGTGGATCTCGCTGAGGCAAGCATAGAGGCGAATGAACTGCAAAGTTTAAAGCCTCTTAAAAACAAAGAAAGAAAGAATGAGGCAAGCTTTCATTCGGCATCGGACTGTTGAGCAATCCAGTTCACTTTGCTTTCGCTGCGCTCCGATCTAAGATTGGACCCCACCAGTGGTAATCCAACTTGGAAATCGTCGATTGTTTTTTTCTGTTCATTTTTCGCGTTATTCGTATCGTGTGTTTTTCTTTCCGCGTCATAGATTGGACGCTTCGCGTAGTGTGTGATGAGCAAGAAGAAGAGGAAGGCAGGCTCGAGCCCTGCAAAAAACGAACGCATTGCCAGGGGCAATAAAATTTCGAGGCAAGCGTCATCTAATGATGCACGCGATGTTGGTGCAGTGAAAAGCGCTCGCACTGAACCGAGCCTTCGTGAGTGTGACACCGCATCGAACAACAGCGAAGTAGGCGATTTCGGCGAGTCGGTCGAAAATGTAAACGCCGTTACGCTGGTAGTTACGCAATCAAGCTCCCCCCGCTGGTGGTGAAGGCGGTGACTCTTGACAAACCCATCAGCGAATTCGCATCGATGGGTGTTGCAGCAGAGTACAAGCTGTGTGGCATAATTCAGTCTTTTTCCAAGCAGTTAAGATTGTTTGTTTTCCGTCATCATAAGGGCATCGTTGGTGCCTTTGAGAAAGCATCAATGCATTAAACTGACGTTATAGTGAAGCAGACGTTAAGGTTGTGCGCCAAAAAATATTTTGGGAATACCAAGCAACTTGAATGTCTTACTGGAATGTTATAAGTTATTTGGGTTCGCGTGCCAGTCGTAAAACTGCCTTCAACTAGGATTGCATTTGCGCTAATATGGATCATAATGAAGCATTGATACTGTTTTCGAGGTTGTTATTAACAAAAAGAGTTTATTTTGCTTGTTTAGTCACCAAGAAAGTAAATGTTCTGGAATTTTGTATGTGATTAGGTTTCGCTTGCCAGCAGCAAAACTTCCTCCACTAAGGGTGACAGCTGCGCTTCTCTCGAGCATGAGAAAGTTATGCAACTCTTTTCGAGGCCAGTAACATTAACAGAAGCGTTTCTTTTGAGAATAGCGCAAAATGCTAGAAGTGTTTATATTCCTAGTAGTTTCAAGTCACCAATGTAAACCAAGAAATAAATTGCGACATACGATCAGCTAGTGTATTGTTTTGCGAGGGCAAGAATGAATCATAAATCATTTACCGTCAACTGATTCTTCAATGAAAAAAACCATTTCAGAGATTATTCTACTAAGCAGTTGTTTCTAAAGTTTCACAGCATTATAGAATAATATCCGAAGGTATAAACAAGCGACTTATATAAAATAACAGCGTAGTTCTACTTCAACAATGCGGTCGTATCTTGGACACAACTTCCTATAATTTTTTCGTAATTCAGCGGCATCTGGAACCAATTAGACCAAAGAAAAGCCTCAAACCTGTAGGACCAATTCACCCCACAGAAACGTGTCCATGTCACCCCACACGACATGCAAAAATTAAAATGCAATGAATTCCATTTATTGTTATCAAACTGACAGTTTCGCTGCATCAAATTGTTCCTCTTCTGTAGACGAACAGAACTTTACTGCACAATACACGAAAACTTTGTTTAATCAGCGGGTTCGGACGTACATGAAACTTTCGAATCTGTCACCCTATCAAGAATCGAAAAGTGAGAGCAGGATTATCCTTCTGCTGGAGCCAACGAACTACGTTCATGTAGAGGAAGCGACGACTGCAAAGCAAGTTTGGGAAAATCTGTGTGCGTCGATGTCTGTATACGTCAACGAAGTAATTTCGACGGCTCACCAACTCAACGGGATTTAGTTCAAAATTTCGAATGAGTGGGTTGGCGCGTTGCTGCTGTGTGGTCTTCCTGACCAGTGATGGCATTTTCACTGAAAGGATACACCCGCACGCGAGTTTCATGCCTAAACTGAGGATATGGTCATCACTCTCAAAAGAGAAACCATGCGCTTTTCCCTTTCACCGGCGAATATACGAAGAGCCAGTGTGCGCAAGTTGGGAGAAATCTTGGTGCGAGTAAGTCACACTCTCTTACACTCTCTTTACTCTTGCGAGTTCAAGTATGCGAAAACCTGTGTCCAGCACTGAAGTGCGCTGATACGCACTCGGCCACACTGAGGAGTAAACTGAAGAGTGTAACCTCATTCGACATATAATCCACACGCATGTTCCACCTCGGTTTACTTTTTTCAGCAAACCACAACAGTAAGTTAATTGAAACCCACTTCTGTTATTTTACCTGTGCGCATTCGCCAGAGCGCACAGTAAAAGCATCATCAGAGTATATTCACCAGTGGATTTATCCACTGCACTGTAGAGAGTTTGTGCGCTCTCTTTCCACATTCTAGCGCGACCGAGTGTTGGGTGAAAAAAAACCTGATCTTCCATCATCTTGCGCTCGCACATATCTAGAACTAAGGTGATTAGAGACCAATGAGAAGCGCTCTCGTTGAGGATGACCGAGTAGGTGGGTGAATTTATGTTTCGGAGTTCTTAAGAATTGCATCCATCCATCTTCAAAGCGAAAGAAACATCGAAGAGTATATCAGTGGAATGTACACGCGGTAGTCATTATATAGCATACAATTTTCTACATCCTTTGGGAAAACATGATGATTGGTAGAGAGTCATGAAACTAAGCGCTGTCAAAAACAAATCTACTCGTAGAATATCGAACGAAAATGGATGTCATCTAAGTATTAGGTTGTGGAAAAAGTTATCCATTATTTTCTCGATGGCTTTAGTGATCAATATCTCGCGTAATATCGATCATGCAATTTGAGGTATAGGCTCGTTGTAAAGGTGACATTTCACACTAAAAAAAATCTTTTACTGTTTTTTGTTTGTTCCATTCAGTTGTGAGTTACAGGGTGTTAACAATGGGGGTCAACAAAGAGAAAATTCGGTACACTTTTGCTTTTATAAATACAAGCCAGGACGCTGAAATTGTGATTGGTGTTTATGGTGTCGATACTGCAACAGTAAAAAAACGTGCAACTTAATTTATTTTTCTTTTTTTTCTTTTAATTTTTTTTTAATTTTTTTTCAAATTTTTATTTTAGTGCAATATACTAAATTGAGATCTCTACTGTTAACAAATGGAACAAATGGTTTGAAGCTAGCGATTGACCAGAAACGTTCAAAAATGGCTAACAGAATAGATTTTGTGTTCCATCAGGACAACGCAAGGCCACAGATTTCCGAGAACTTGATTGGGATGTTTTTGTGCATCCACCATATAGTCCGGACCCGACACTAAGCGATTACCACCTTTTCCTCGCATTGCAAAATTTCCAGAGGGATAAGAAATTGGAATGAAGAGAAGATTGTAAAAATCTATTGCTAGGTTTTATTGCTAATAAGGACCAAGACCTCTATGATAGAGACATCATGAAGCTTCCTCTAGAATGGCAACGAATTTTGCAACAAAACGGTGCATATTTGATCCAAATCGGACAATCCGACAATTATTTTTAATATAATTTTGAATTTCACCCCAAAAATAATGGAATACTTTTTCCCCAACCTAATGTTAAGGAATTAGAACTGTATCGTGAAATACTATTGAATACTTTATTAAGGCACTATTTGCAAAATATAATCATCAAGCTGTGGTAGGTTCAAAACTTTCGAAGCGAATTTCTTCTAAAAGCAGCTTGTAGTAATCACCGGCGATCCAAGCTTCCGCTCCGAACAGTGCTGAAAGTCAGATGTCAAGAGAAAAACACGACCTCAATATGTATTCAATACTGACCTGTGAAAACTGTTAAAACAAACAACAGGAAAAAATTACTTATCTCCTGTTGAACAACGATTGTGTACACGAATACCGAGATGATTCCGATAACTACCATTTGAGCGATGATGAAGAGTTGAAATACTCGAATCAAGGCCGGACGTCGCTGTATTGCAGAATGAATAATGTTTAAGAAATTCTCAGATAACCAACACCATCTTACATCGTACACCCCGAAAATCAACATCACTGCCAATATGAAGTTCGCCACAGCAGGACCTCCGACAAAAACTACAAATGGAACCAAAAAATGAGTGACAAACCAAAAACTAAATAGCTTCGATTTACATTTATTTCCCAGCCTATCGAAATACTCTTCCAGGTCGTCCAGAACCTCAAGATCATCGTGTAAAAGGTTGGCCATCAGATGCAGTGTCAGAAATATATTGAGGCCGGCGAAAAAATAGCACATTGTTTTGTGGATCTCGCTGGCACAGGAGCCATACCGGCTGGTGTGGACACGGAACATTGCTTCCGCTCGGCTGTTGGAAATAAAGGAAAGGAAAGGACTTAACAGTCACCATCACCAAAGTTAAATAACAACGTATCAACTAGTCTAGTGAAAATCAAAGTTAGCAAGCAAAGCTTATGCCACACACGCGTCTGATTTGAGAATGATTTCCACTTTCGAACGAAGATCAATTTCGTTAGCGCAAACATCAAATGGACTACCAACGCTTGTCAATACGTAGTTGCAGAATATATGCGAATAGAAAATTTGATTTTTCGAATTTTCCCATTTTCCTTCGAAGTTTTCCGAAAATTTGCAAACCCCTCCCCCTCCCTCTGAAAACCTTCACATGCGCAATTTTGTTCCGTTTGCTTGATCAATTCTCGATATTCATAACTTTTGAACCACTGAACCGATTTAGATGATCCCCAAAAAATTTAATGTTATTTTAGTAATTATTGGTTGTAGTCTTTTTTTATTGTTTTAATGGCTTTGGACTGGAGGGCGCTATATTTTTTTTAATATTTTTTATGGAAAGATAAGGATTTTTTACATACCATATCTCGATATCAGAGCTGCTATTTTTATCGTTTTTGAGTTGTAAATTAGCAAATTTTACATGTTTTGAGTCTTCGTGAAATATTCTTATGTCACTAGACTAGACCTATGCGACTAGAATCCACTCTTCCCGCAAATGTGATATTTTTTTCAAAAAAGGGTTATTGACTTCAATTTAATATGTCGATCATCTTAATCGGTTCGGTAGATTAAATGTTATGATTTTTTGCAGAAAGTCATTTTTGGACAAATGGGGAAAATGATTTTTCGAACCACCGGTTAACTTTGAAATATAATATCAAAAAAACGAAAAAATGGCGTTTCTGATATCGAAGTATGTCATGTAAAAAATTCTCAGCTTTCAAGAAAAAATATAAAAAAGTGCAGCGCCCTCTAGTCCATGAAACCATGCCATGAAAACAATAAATGCCATACAAAATGAAACACAAATTTTTGCATTACTCGAGAATTAATCAATCAAATGGAACCAGATTGGGCATTGAGGTTTTAGGGTGCAATAAATATTTCTATGATGGTTAGACTCACCAACCCCCTTCCTAAGAGGGGTCTGCCATTCAAATCAAACACAAATTTCTGCATTACTCGAGAATTAATCAAGAAAATTAAACCAAATTGGGCATATGGAGGTTCTAGGGTGCAATAAATGTTTCTATGGTGGTTAGACACTCCTCCTCCTCCAAATTTCTGCATATCTCGAAAAATAATCAAGCAAATGGGGTCTAATTTGGCATGTGAAGATTTTAGGGGGCACGAAGCGTTTCTCTGGTGAATAGACCCCCACTCTAAGGGAGGAAGGAGAGGGGGCGTCTGTTTTCATCCTATCATATTTTCTGTATGAAACATTTATTCCATGTAACGGAGGAACATGTTATTTGCATGTGATTGAGAAATCTTGAACGAGAATTGTGTCTGAAAATAATCTGAGATTATAATGATGAATAATCGATGCAACGGGGTCGATTAGAAGATCAATCAATGAACAGTTCTGCGATATTGATAACAAAAAACAAATTTTGGGCAGGACGAAGTTTGCCGGGTCAGCTAGTAAAAAAAAAAGTCACAGGAGGGTTGTGTCCGAGACACGACCGCATAGTTAACGTAGGATTCCGTTAGGCTATATGTTGATTTTGGATATGTTTGAAGAATTACATCGTTAAACTCTTTGATAATGATTTGATGGCCCTGAAATGGGCAATTTCGTTTGATTGTTGAATATTGTTAGTTCACTCCACCAGTGTTTACCGAGTAGTGATGACAGAAAGATGGTAAACAGTCGTTGGATGGTGCGTATCAGATAAAAGATACCGAAGTGGAACGAGATATGATGAAAACCGCCCTCTGTGATCCTAGACGAGATGCCTCCTATGTTATGTATGGATGAAATATGAAAAAAACTCACTAATGGAATATAAAATAGTTACCAATACCGAACACAATTATAAATTTTTCTCATCAGTAAAAACATGTTACTTCAATATAGAGAAAACATATTTGAAATGGGAAAGGTAATTTTCTTTTGTAACTTTCACTTTCTGAGTGTTTATTCAACCCAATGCGAATTTTAATTGGACTAATAGCACCTAATACTATATGTAGAGCATATGGGAAATCACTTTTTCTAATATTTTTTCACTTTTCAAATTTTTCTCGCCGTATAAACTTTCCTTGGGTGAAAATGAACACAACAAAACAGACAGCTTAAACCAAACGATCCGTTCTAGAGCGAGAACACACCTTGGTTTTTATTTATGAAATATGAAATAAATCGTTCCATATATCAAGTCATTTTTATCACAACTGCTACCATATACAATTTTACACTTACACTTGTGCTAAATTTTTCACAATACACGATCGGCCATTGAGATGAAATTTAACGAAGCAACCAACATTAAAGTTCCAAATTTAAATTTTATTTGCTAGAATTAATCATATCACTCACCTTATTTGCAATATAAAAATGCCCCCAACTTGCATATATTTGCAAAGCCGATTTCCCCAGGACACCTTGGTTTTGATGTCTCTGTTAGGGAATACATTTAGGAAGGAACAAAAACTCCTCCTACTTTCATGTATTTGCAATGTCCATTTTTCCCAGGCAGCTTGGTTTTGATGTCTCTGTTAGGGAATACATTTCGGTAGGAACAAAAGCTCCCCCTACTTTCATGTATTTACAATGTCGATTTCACCCAGGCAGCTTGGTTTTGATGTCTCTGTTAGGGAACACATCTCGGTAGGAACAAAAGTTCCGCCTACTTTCATGTATTTGCAATGTGGATTTCCCCCAGGCAGCTTGATTTTGATGTCTCTGTTAGGGGACCGCCGCATGTGTTTTATTTTTTTTTTATCTGTATTATAGTGACTTTCAACTCATTTGGCTGGTTCGTCACTTTTACTTCCATTTTTGAAAGAATGTCGGGAGTGAGAATTTAACTCGTGACCTTTAGCGTGAGAGGCATGGATGTCACCAGTACACTAGATCGCCTAAATTACCACTTTTGACGAAAATCTGAGAACCACTCGGTATGAATGGCATGAGGAATGGTGAGAATTAGTTTGGCATGGAATGGCTGTAAATATATTTATCATATATATTTCTGTACAAAATTTCAATAAACGTATTATTACACATTGCATCATTATTTTTCTAATTGAAATCGAAAAGTAGTCAAAATGACTTACTTTGGCAATCTAGTGTTAAACAGGATACTCTGGCCAGACTTCATAACCGGAAGCTGTTCAATCAGCTGGTGACCAAACTAGGATTGGGCGATTTTTAGAAAAAACAGGAAGTGGGTTATATCTATGGTATAACCGCAAGGGTGACGTAGGACTATCGTTGATTTAGAGATCATTTGTATGAAGTTGAATCTGAATTCATTCTGAATGAATGAATATTTGGAGAACTTCGAAAACGAGAGCGTTACGTTGGAGGCACAAGGTTTTATGCATCCAATATTGGATACGGAAATATCCTACTGATGGGGAAGAATAATCTTCAGAAGCTATCCTGTTGATTGCGATTGATTGAATATATTTTGAAAATTCCCAAAGGAACTGGCAGATTATTTTCAGTAACGATTAGATATTTCCACATTTTCCTCGATACTGGAAGCCCACCAGTGGTTAATGCTAATTCGATAACCACCTGTTAATAGCACTTGATTGAAACATATTTGGTCACAGTGTTACATGGATAGAAAACATTCAATTAAACTCTTTCACATGAATATATTTTGAAAATTCCCAGAGGAACTGGCAGATTATTTTCAGTAACGATTAGTTATTTCCACATTTTCCTCGATACTGGAAGCCCACCAGTGGTTAATGCCAACTCGATAACCACCTGTTAATAGCACTTGATTAAAACATATTTGGTCACAGTGTTACATGGATAGAAAACATTCAATTAAATTCATTCACATGAATATATTTTGAAAATTCCCAAAGGAACTGGCAGATTATTTTCAGTAACGATTAGATATTTCCACATTTTCCTCGATACTGGAAGCCCACCAGTGGTTAATGCCAACTCGATAACCACCTGTTAATAGCACTTGGTTGAAACATATTTGGTCACAGTGTAACATGGATAGAAAACATTCAATTAAACTCTTTCACATGAATATATTTTGAAAATTCCCAAAGGAACTGGCAGATTATTTTCCAGCAATGATTAGATCTTTCCGGAACTTTCTCGATGCTGAATGGCATCCTAACGGAAAGAGTTCTGCGCGTGTATGTGTTGATCCTTCGCCGTCCACCTCCTCCAGCACGTTAGGCAACGATGTTGTCTTGTCGATGTCCTCACGAAAAATGAATGTGTCTCACCACCAGAATATCGCTTAAGTATGCTTTTTGTGTGTGATTGAATCGAGAGAAGGTGTGGTTTACGATGGCAATTTGGAAGGCAAACTAGAGGGGAAAGAACTCTCTGAGCTCGGAACTTTCGGCGACTGAGCAATAATCGATTGCGGGCGCATACAATATTGGATAAGGAAATATCCTACTGATGGGGAAGAATAATCGTCTGAAGCTATCCTGTTAATTGCGATTGATTGAAAAACCACAAAACCAAATGTATTTGGTCACAGTGTTATAGAAAACAGTGGATAGAAAACATTCAATTAAACTCTTTCACATGAATATATTTTGACAATTCCCAAAGGAACTGGCAGATTATTTTCAGTAACGATTAGATATTTCCACATTTTCCTCAATACTGGAAGCCCACCAGTGGTTAATGCCAACTCGATAACCACCTGTTAATAGCACTTGATTGAAACATATTTGGTCACAGTGTAACATGGATAGAAAACATTCAATTAAACTCTTTCACATGAATATATTTTGAAAATTCCCAAAGGAACTGGCAGATTATTTTAAGTAACGATTAGATATTTCCACATTTTCCTCGATACTGGAAGCCCACCAGTGGTTAATGCCAACTCGATAACCACCTGTTAATAGCACTTGATTGAAACATATTTGGTCACAGTGTTACATGGATAGAAAACATTCAATTAAACTCTTTCACATGAATATATTTTGAAAATTCCCAAAGGAACTGGCAGATTATTTTCCAGCAATGATTAGATCTTTCCGGAACTTTCTCGATGCTGAATGGCATCCTAACGGAAAGAGTTCTGCGCGTGTATGTGTCGATCCTTCGCCGTCCACCTCCTCCAGCACGTTAGGCAACGATGTTGTCTTGTCGATGTCCTCACGAAAAATGAATGTGTCTCACCACCAGAATATCGCTTAAGTATGCTTTTTGTGTGTGATTGAACCGAGAGAAGGTGTGGTTTACGATGGCAATTTGGAAGGCAAACTAGAGGGGAATGAACTCTCTGAGCTCGGAACTTTCGGCGACTGAGCAATAATCGATTGCGGGCGCATACAATATTGGATACGGAAATATCCTACTGATGGGGAAGAATAATCTTCTGAAGCTATCCTGTTAATTGCGATTGATTGAAAAACCACAAAACCAAATGTATTTGGTCACAGTGTTACATGGATAGAAAACATTCAATTAAACTCTTTCACATGAATATATTTTGAAAATTCCCAAAGGAACTGGCAGATTATTTTCAGTAACGATTAGATATTTCCACATTTTCCTCGATACTGGAAGCCCACCATTGGTTAATGCCAACTCGAAAACCACCTGTTAATAGCACTTGATTGAAACATATTTGGTCACAGTGTAACATGGATAGAAAACATTCAATTAAACTCTTTCACATGAATATATTTGGAAAATTCCCAGAGGAACTGGCAGATTATTCTCAGTAACGATTAGATATTTCCACATTTTCCTCGATACTGGAAGCCCACCAGTGGTTAATGCCAACTCGATAACCACCTGTTAATAGCCGCGCGTGTATGTGTGTGTAGCGATGTCTTCCCAGGGAACCGTTTGTGGCATCACTCTCCTCCTGATAGGTTCCCTTCTGGCATAGGATGCACAAACAGGCTCTTGGTGACACCGTTCATCCGCGCTTTCATGATAAATAAAGAGCTTCACCGCAACAGCGACAACATGCTCCAATCGCTGTTCAATTAGAACTGAGTGGATTTCCGAGCGCCGCTCGCTTATATACCGATTGGTGATTTCAATAGCCTGTTTTGAAAGCAATTTTAAGACTATTGAAACAAGTTTTTGGATCAAAAAGTAACAAGTATATAACGCGTAGACATTTTATCTTTCGAATGAATTGTTTATCATACCATTTCGTTCAATTGTTTAGGAGCTATTAACGCTCAAAATCTCGGTCTCCGGCGTAACGCTTTCGTTTTCGAAACTTTGATTTTACACCCCGGTATAGAAATGAAAGACGTAGTCCTACGTCAAAAGATCGATCTTGATGGATCGATTCTCTAAATGACGCAGGGATCGATTCACTGATCAAATCGGTACCAAAGAATCGATCTTTGAAAAATCGCATGTATATTTTCAAACTTATTCACTTGTTTTTTTTTTAATTAAAATCGTTTATTTTTACAGGCTCAGTTACATAAGTTTGAAGAGCCAAACTCCTCACTGTATTGTTACAAGTATATACAAACGTTTTTCCTTAATTCTAATGTTGATGATGTAGAAAACCGATTACTCGCGGTCCACTCGAGTTTAGAAGGGTGACATATTTTCTTCAGGAAAAGGAAGGGATAAAAGGATATGTTGACAATGTTCACTCTCACATTCACACTCACATTCATTACACTCAATTCTCAAGCCTATCTTATATCTAATATGTATTTACATTTCACCTTATTCTATTGTTAGTAAGAAGGGATTTGATTTCTCGCGAAGGAAAAGGAAAAGGAGAATATAAGGATATAAGGACAATCAGACACGAAGATCGATAACTTTTAGGAAGACATATATTTGGGACATATAATCAAGGTTTAACCTAACACATCTCTCACCGGCACATTGGGCTGCCTTCCTCTAGCCCGAAGAGTGTTTTCTAAATTCGATCTGGCAACAAGATACTCCTCGCACGACCAAACAACGTGTTCGATTGGCCACAAGCACATATATTGCTGTCGGCAAGATTAAAACGAAAGAGCTTCACTTGTTGTATATAAGTGTAGTCTTTTTTTAAAACATGGAATAAACATTTCACATTTCTAATCAAAAATCGAAGGCATTACATTTTGATTCTCAGAATGAAGGTCACAAAAAAATTGAAAGCTCTTGAACTGTCATGGAACTATTCAATTAAATAAATTAATTGAAAATTATTATGAGAAATTCATCCAGAACTCCGCTGACAATAATCCCGTTGAATCCAATTTCGTCATAATTTTCACTGTCAGCCTTGTAAATGTGATGGTGTAAATATAACTTGTGACCAATTTTAATGTAATAACCAAATTTACAAAAGTGCTTCTTCTAAGTTCACGACCACTAATTTGAAAACCTTGAAAGGGATTCAAAGTTTATGAATTTTGTCAAGAGGTTTTTGATGAGATTAAAATCAATGTTCACTGAAAACAAATTTACATTTTTTTCCTACGATAAAAAAAAACGAAAAGAAAAGATGTAAATGTAAAGTGTCGACGTCTGGTGGCGATATTAGTGCTTGGGAAGTAAATTATTCTCTACCGGATCAGAAGGACCAAGTGCAGTGTCAAGTTATAAGTTTTTAAATGAAAATTTCTACTTCATGTTGTTTGATTACCTAACACATGTAGTCCTGACATTTACTTAACCATTTGCAGCACACAATAAAGTAATATTAGGCTGTCAAAAAAGTCCTGCGGTATTTTTTTTGAATTTTCATTTGTTCATAAAATTAGTTACAATCATCTGTTTTAAGTCAAATATGCGCCGTTTTGTTCGATGACTTGTTCCCAACGAGATGCCAACTTCATAATACCCTTGTTATAGAAGCTCGCTTCCTTATTGGTAAAAAACTCGGATAGCCAATTTTCACAGGCCTCTTTTGTGGCTAACTTCTGACTACCTAGCTCGTTCGCCATGGACAAAAACAGGTGGTAGTCACTTGGTGCAAGGTCCGGACTATACGGCGGATGCAAAAGAACCTCCCATCCGAACTCCCGGAGCATCTGGTGCGTCACCAAAGAAGTGTGTGGCCTGGCGTTGTCCTGATGGAAGACAATGCGGCCTCTGTTTATCAAAGATGGCCTCTTCTTCATGAGTGCTACCTTCAAGCGGTCCAGTTGTTGGCAGTACAGGTCCGTATTCAGCGTTTGGCCATAGGGAAGCAGCTCATAATAGATTATTCCTTGACAATCCCACCAAACACACAGCAGAACCTTCCTGGCCGTTAATGAGGGCTTGGCCACCGTCTGAGCCGCTTCAGCGGGCTTCGACCACGACCATTTGCGCTTCAAGTTGTTGTAAGTGACCCACTTATATCGCCAGTCACCATCCGCTTCAGAAACGGGTCGATTTTGTTGCGATTCGGCAGCGATTCACATGCGTCGATATGGTTTTTGCGTCAACGTGTGTGGCACCCATACATCGAGCTTTCTTGTGAATCCAAGCTTCTTCAAATGGTTAATAACGGTTTGATGACTTATCCCCAGCTCTTGGCCGATGCTACGGCTGCTACTATGCCGGTCTTTCTCGGCTAATTCAGCGATTTTGTCGCAATTTTCGACGACAGGCCTTCCGGAGCGTGGCGCATCTTCGACGACCTCTACACCAGAACGAAAACGTTGAAACCATCGTTGTGCGGTGGAAATAGAAACTGTATCGGGTCCATAAACTGCACAAATTTTATTGGCAGCTTGAGATGCATTTTTGCCTTTGTCATAGTAGTACTGTAAAATATGTCGGATTTTCTCTTTATTTTGCTCCATATTTGCGACACTATAACTCACGAACGACTTAACCAAACAAAACACTGTCAAGGACTATATTATAGCGCGCATAAAAACCTTTCCAACAAGCTATAGTATGATTCGATACAATGAATACAACTAGAACTACGCGCTTACAACGACACCTCGAGGAAATACCGCAGGACTTTTTGACAGCCTAATATAATCTACGTTTCTGAGTTCTTTATTATGCTTCGGTATAACGTACAATTCGATACAATGTACGATTTCGAAAACAAAATGTACGATATATCGAAGTTACCCTGTATATATTTCTTCAATTCTCTGACACATTTTTCACGAGAGCAAAGTTTATAAAAAGAAACAAAAACCTAATTGGAAATTTTCTTTTCCGGTTCTTTCCCTGTTTATTACAA
Source organism: Toxorhynchites rutilus septentrionalis (assembly GCF_029784135.1). Taxonomy (NCBI): domain Eukaryota; kingdom Metazoa; phylum Arthropoda; class Insecta; order Diptera; family Culicidae; genus Toxorhynchites; species Toxorhynchites rutilus. Next base: position 273,894,854 of record NC_073745.1, read on the forward strand.
AATAAAATATTTATACGACCCTGGAACACGAATTAACTTCCAAAAATCACTTACGGTGCAAAAATCAGCATAACAGATACGAGTGATTCTGTGCCGATTTTTCAGCAAAATTTTTGCTGCAACAAATAGCTCCGACAACTTCTATTTGTACACTCAAAATTGAACCATTTTCTGCACTACAATTATTTGCAACCGAAAACTAATTCACTACAGGTCGGACTCGATTATTGATTGTAGTTTGATTGAGTATTGATTTTTTTTATGGGTATCGAATGAAAGGGCTTGACTAGTAGAACACAGTTATTTATGAAAAATGTAAATACAAGATGGCGGCCGCTACAAAATGGCGGATTACACATTTTCTCACAACCCCATCAATATGTATATCAAATGAAAGCGACTGACTAGTAGAACACAGTTATTTATTAATTTTCTTTTCTTTTCTAGTTTGTAGTAAATTATCTGTATCATTAGTATACTTCTCTACAATAAAGCCATTCAACTTTTTTTTCTAATTTTTATTTCTTACCTAACTTTCTTCGGAATATTTTGATGATGTACTGTATCCTATTAGTCAAATTATTTCATTTGATACCAATATTGATGGGGTTGTGACTAAATATATATGGCGCCATATTGTGATGGTGGCCATTTTGGATTTGCATTTTCCATAAGAGTAATTCCAAATGAAATCGACAAATGACAAAACATGAATATTTTTGAATCAAATGAAAGTTTGTATTCCGTTTGGGTTAGAGGAAATATGAGTTTTCCATAGCAATTGGGAATTTTTTGACTCAAGCGTAACTTTTGAAAAGGGCGTATCGAATTGAGTAAGAGAAATCTTTGATAATTTATATCTCAAAAACTATGAGTCGTACCGAAATAGTGTCTTGGAAAGAGTTATTACTTTTTTTTTATTTACAAAATAAAAATTCAATTTGCAATATCCAAAATACATATTTTTTAATTTTTTATTTAATTTTTTCATACAAAATAGAAGCCATGCAGAAAATTCAAAAAATGGGCCCAATATGGTAAAACTATTTTTGACGAACTTTGTAAAACATCGAATTTTTAGGAATTTTCGAAACTTCGAATTTTTGTATGTTAACAATCATTTTTAGCCACGAATCATGAATCCTGATGTGATTTAAAATAATAAAGGTTATTATCAATCTCCTTCTAAATGTAGCCATTCTCGAAATATTTAAAAAAATATTTCTAATTTATTGCCATTTTTTAGTAAATATTTCCTTTTAATATGTTTGTCGTGTTATACCGTCACGTTCATGAAATTTTATGAGTTTGCTTATAATTTCCAACAACTTTTCCAAATACATCATCATGGTTCATTTTTTGACTCAAGCGTAACTTTTGAAAAGGGCGTATCGATTTTAGTAAGAGAAATCTTTGATAATTTATATCTCAAAAAATATGAGTCGTACTTAAATAGTGTGTTAGAAAGAGTTATAGAGTATTGTTGGCTTAATTTGAAAAAAATATACACTGAGAAGAAAAATTAGTACTCTTTTTTTATTTACAAAATAACATTTTAATTAGTGATATCAAAAGATATGTATTTTTTTATATTTTTTTCAATTTTTTCATATAAAATAGAAATCATGTAGAAAATTTAAAAAATGGGCCCAAGATGGTAAAACTATTTTTGACGAACTTTGTGGAACATCGAATTTTTAGGAATTTTCGAAATTTCAAGTTTTTGTATGTTAGCAATCATTCTTATCCACAAATTATGAATTCTAATGTGATTTAAAACAAAAAAGGTTATCAATCTCCTTCTGAATGCAACCATTCTCGAGATATTTAAAAAAATATTTCTAATTTATAATCTTTTTTGTAGTAAATAATATCTTTTAATATGTTTGTCGTGTTATACCGTCATGTTCATGAATTTTTATCAATTTTATTATAATTTCCAACAATTTTTTTGATTGATTGAAGTTTGTATTAAGATAAAAAAGACTTTTTAGCTTCGCTACGTTTTGTACTAACCCACATGTCTTCGAGTGTTTCGTAACGTAACTCCTAAACACACGTCTTCACCATAACGATGTATTTGGAAATTATAAGCGAATTCATAAAATCTCATGAACATGATGTTATAACATGACAAACATATTTAAAGGGCCTATTTACTATTAAAAATACAATAAATTACAAATATTTTTTTAAATATCTCGAGAATGGCTACATTTAGAAGGAGATTCATAATAATCTTTTTTGTTTTAAATAACATCAGGATTCATAATTCGTGATTATAAAGACTGCTAACATACAAAAACTCGATGTATCGAAAATTCCTAAAAATTCGATGTTCCACAAAGTTCGTCAAAAATAGTTTTACCATCTTGGGCCTTTTTTTTAAATTTTCTACATGACTTCTATTTTATTTGAAAAAATTGAAAAAAAATATAACAAAATACATAAATATAACAAAACACAATAAAATACAAAAAATACAATAAAAAAAAAGAGTACTGCATTTTTAGGACGATTTCATTTGAAATTGCTGATAAATAACTGTGTTCTACTAGTCAAGCACTTTCATTTGATATCCATATTGGCTATTCACAGGGTGGCCACCCATTCGGGAAAAGCGGGAAATGCCGGAATCAAAATACATCGGGAAAAATTCGGGAAAAAGTCGGGAATTGTTCCACAAAGTCGAGATTTTTTTGCGCATTGTTTTTTTTTTTCGGCTCTTTAATTAGTTACTGCATGTGTTTTAGCGCACTACGACTTTCTAAGCAGTGTGAATCTTTGTTTTTCAAAAAATTCTGTCGGCGAGGTAAGGAAACAAGAGAAGAATAAGGAAAGGCATCCAAACTTTAAACGGTGTTTTGCATTAGTATTCCGGTCAAAGATGTACGAGATTGTCGCACACGCTATGGAATATAGGCTGCTGGAACTAAAATTGACTTTTTGTGTTACGGCAGCATCGACAGTTGAAAAGTTTTTGCGTGAATGTCAGACAGAGGCACCGATGGCTCCTTTCCTTTTCGATGACCTAACGGGACTTGTGAGACCTGTTATGGAGAAAATTGTGAAATCCGAACGACTGAAAGTGAAATCTAAATCACCTTACATAAACCATTCTACTGCTACCTGGAAGTATTAAAATTGGATTTGCAACGAAATCCGCAATCAACAAGCAAGGAATTCCGCAAAATTTCTAATGAAGGTGTCCTAATATTTCGTACCAGCTATCGTGAGTTCTACTGTGGATTTTTAAAGAAATTGTTCATACAATACTCTTTGACATATCGCACTCTGTGTGATTTTAACCACCAAAAGTCCAGCCATTTCGGAGATTTTTTATCCTTTATCCGTAGGGCACACGTCTTGCCTTTATCGCTGCCAGAATGCCGAGGGAGACGAGATCTCGTGCTGCGTAATTAGTTTGGGCGATGCAGGGTTGGAGCAAACCTTATAGCCGGCGAAATATGGGCGGCAGGGCTGCATCGCATATGCACGGTATGTATAAAAGGGACAACGCAACGCATTGCAAGTGAAATACATTGGATGTAATAAGAGGATCGCATTCACGTCCCACGCACACTCGTTACCTAACGTGTATTAACCCGGATGTGATTTTCAACATTCCGGATATAGCGAAGAAACGGACGGAGTTATGCTTGGAAGTATTCGAGAGAAGAGGATTTTCTTCGAAAAGCACGAACGAGGCTAAAAACTCGAAGATGTTGGTTGACACCCAGAGAGATGCAGTCTGATGGTAGAGAAAATTAAATACTCGAAAAGTGTTGAAAGTTGAACTGGATTTGTAATAACGCTCAATAAACATAATACGTTTAATTCAACTTCTTTTATCTTATGGTTTTCTTATGGCATCCGATAGAAACTTTTGTATCATTGAAAAAATAGTAGTTGATAGTTGAAATGTAGATCCAGCATACGGGTCGAACATGTCCTAAAAATAAATCAAGGCTCTGGGGTAAAAATGGGACACATTTTAAAGAAAATGGAGTCAGATTCTGGGTCATTATAAATGCTACTTACTTCGTGTTATTTGTTTCATCTCGTCTCATATGCTCCTATTCCTGCTAAGCATTTTGACGTAGGACTACGTCTTTCATTTCTATACCGGGGTGTAAAATCAAAGTTTCGAAAACGAAAGCGTTACGCCGGAGACCGAGATTTTGAGTGTTAATAGCTCCTAAACAACTGAACGAAATGGTATGATAAACACTTCATTCGAAAGATAAAATGTCTACGCGTTCTATACTTGTTACTTTCTGATCCAAAAACTTGTTTCAATAGTCTTAAATTTGCTTTCAAAATAGGCTATTAAAATCACCAATCGGTATATAAGCGAGCGCCGCTCGGAAATCCACTCAGTTCTAATTGAACAGCGATTGGAGCATGTTGTCGCTGTTGTGGTGAAGCTCTTCATTTATCATGAAAGCGCGGATGAACGGTGTCACCAAGAGCCTGTTTGTGCACCTTAGGCCAGAAGGGAATCCATCAGGAGGAGAGTGATGCTACAAACGGTTCCCCGGGAAGATCTCGAAGCAGCCGCTACACACACACACATACACGCACGGAATTCTTTCCGTTTGGATCGAGAAAGATCCGGAAAATAATCTACCAGTTCCTCTAGGAATTTAAAAATACATTCATGTGAAAGAGTTTATTTGAATGTTTTCTATCCATGTAACACTGTGACCAAATATGTTTCAATCAAGTGCTATTAACAGATGGTTATCGAGTTAGCATTAACCACTGGTGGGCTTCCAGTATCGAGGAAAATGTGGAAATATCTAATCGTTACTGAAAATAATCTGCCAGTTCCTCTGGGAATTTGAAATTACATTCATATGAAAGAGTTTATTTTAATGTTTTCTATCCATGTAACACTGTGACCAAATACATTAGGTTTTGTGATTTTTCAATCAATCGCAATCAACAGGATAGCTTCTGAAGATTATTCTTCCCCATCAGTCGGATATTTCCGTATCCAATATTGGATGCATAAAACCTTGTTCCTCCAACGTAACGCTCTCGTTTTCGAAGTTCTCCAAATATTCATTCATTCAGAATGAATTCAGATTCAACTTCATACAAATGATCTCTAAATCAACGATAGTCCTACGTCACCCTTGCGGTTATACCATAGATATAACCCACTTCCTGTTTTTATTCAGAGTTTTTTTAACAAGATAGATTTTCTGTGTAATTTCATTATGGTCAACTCATAAACTGATCATAGAAGGTATCCGGGAAATGCTCGGAATATGTTTGGATGTGATGAAGTTCTGGTCAGTTACTCTAATAAATTAAACTTTTTGAACTCGGAGTAAGTAGAGGTGGGCTGGATCTGATACGTTTGAAAGCGATTCAGGTCCCAGATACATATATTCCAGAAAAAATTCCGTCCGTATCTACTGAATCCAATATCCAAGCAAAAATCTGTTGCTGAGATACACACCGTCCAATTTTTTGTCAAATGTCCAAGTTCGATAACGTAAAAAACGTAAAAAAAACATTTGCAATTCGGGTTTCAAAAATCAATTTTTAACTAACGAAACGACACAATATTATTAAATTTCATTTCTCTGAGTCGGGAATTTCGTTAAATCATGCGGGAAAAAGTCGGGAAAATTGCGGGAATTCAAAAATTGAAATTGGGTGGCGATAATCGAATCCCGGATAATCGAGTCCGACCTGTATATCGACACAAATCAGAAACACGTTAGTTCGTGTCGAACTATAACGAGCGATCCAAAACTCTCAATCCATCGGGTAATTATGAAGAAAAAAAAAAACTGAAGATGATGAGTAAAGTGAACAAAACATCACTCAAATAAAAATTCTGCGGAATAAAATAAAACAATGACCGATAGATCTGTGTGAATACAGTGCTTCTGGGTGAATACAAATTTTCAATGCGTGAATTTAAATCCGAAATATACGCAAATGTCGCTGCTCTATTATTAAATAGACCCTGTGTTTTTTCAACTCTTTTTTGGGAGGCTTTCAGCCTCCTGGGCTGGTTAGTCTCCGAGACCTAGTTTACTTAATGGTTTTGTTATCATTCCTGCGCGTCAGGCCATTAAAGTAGATGGTAATCAAATAATACAAACAAATAATGTGATAATTGACATACACACTCCACAAACTTTAATTACAATAATACGGTGATACACAGAATGACCCTTAAATTACAATGAATGAACTTCAGGAATATGTATTCCTACATCACGATGACACTTGTTGTTCCAGAAGAAATTCGCATTCCTACGCAGACTTTTGCGTTCCCACAAATCCACAATAACTGGGAGAATAAATCACAGCTCCTTTTTCGTTTCCACGATTTCGTCGTAATGCTCCACGTCCACTCGGACCACATACAGCAGGAACAGTGCCAAACAGATGAGGGCGAAAATAGCACCAAGCTGTACGTAGCTGAATATTTTAACGGCTTTCACCATAGCGGGCCTTTTCTGAAATCCAAAAACACACGGCAAACATGGAATTAAGCGAATTTCAATTAAAATAATGCCTTCAGCGGCGTGGGCGAAAGATGCACTCACCGTCGCTATTCCGACTATCAACGCTGCGACGGAAATCAAATTTGCCAGACATGTGCCCAGGATAATTACATTCGTGCCTAAAATATGAAACATGAATCACCCGAACCAACCGCATCAGAATCAGCTGTAGATATCACACATTCGAACGAACTTACTCGTGGGTAAATTGGCAATTGGAAACAGCTTCACGGCGATCGCAACGAAGGATACGAACAAACAGATGGCAAAACTATACAAAAACACCCGATGGAGCTGGTTGGAAGGCATTTTTATTTGTTATTATTTCAGCCAGCTGCACCAAAACGGGACTCTCACGCACGAAATTCACGTAATTTCAAAGTGGCACGGTTGGTAGCATTGGCTGTCAAATGTGAGAGGTCACCGGGCAATTCCGAGAGCGCTTGTGATTGGTGGCATTAGTAAACAGCACTCACGAACGAACCGGCAAAACCGCGTCCGTCACGTCGCTCGGGATGATTCACGCATGCGATTTGAAGCGCCCGCGTGTTTCCCCGTGATAGTGTAGGGTAGAGTAGCAAACAAATGACAGGATTCCACGCATAGAAATTAAGAAGTTATTGGTTTAAGGAACCGGTAACGAGAATGATCAACATAAAGAATAAACAATCTTTTATACATCTCGATAAAAAAACTACGATAAAAGAAACTTAATCAAATAACAAGAGCAAGCAATTATCACCACAATACAGCATTTCACCTTCTCAGCTGCACATCTGTGCCAATCGTAGCACTTGCTGGATTACAACTCATACAAATGCACTTACCTCCGGTGTTTTGTTTTGTTCGTTCACCGCTTCGCACAGCTGACAACACCACCAACACACTTTTGGTCGCACAAGTGCGCTCTGCCAATCGAGAAATGAAACACACACAATCACTGTAAATTCATCACATCACACAACAGAATGAAGCAAATACGGCAAAAAAAAAGCTTCTAAAAATATCAGCCGTTGGCTACTCTCTTTGTCAGTTCTGTTCGGTACACTGTTGTCATCTCTGAATGGACTTCCCACGAATTATTATTTTCTATGCAAACTGCGTCAGTGCAATAAGCTACCGCCGCAGACATTTTATGAATTTTATATCTATCATTCCCACAAGCACGTGAAGGCATTTAGAACACACCAGACTTACCTAAACCAATATAAATATGAAATAGCGCACTCTGCAATCACCCAACGCGTACCGATCTGCACATTTTAATCGACTGTTTTGCACTAAACGCCAATTCCGAATAAGCTGGCTGAGTTTCGAAATGTCAAGAATGAACTTGATTGGCTCACACTGCTCTTGCTTGTGTCTGCTTGCTGTTTGTTGCTTTCTGTGTTCGAACTGAGAGGATGATTCAAACGAGAGTGTCCGTGACGATTTCGGCTCAAACGTTCATTTGCGGTGCGGCTGAGCGCGTTTGAAAACAAACGTTGGCAGGCGATGGTGTTTGCTTTCAATTGTAGTGAATCTAGTGTCACTAAACCTGTGTGTTATTAACTCTCCTGTACTCGCGCGCAAAAGTCATAACTCGTATACTCGCGCACGGTGTCACAGACCGAAAGTTGAACTTATCTGTAATATTGCTATTGTGTATTTGTTAGGCTTTGTTGGTATTTATTTGAAGAAGAAGGTATAATTGAATGAAAAATTATAGGAAGTTGTGTCCAAGATACGACCGCATTGTTGACGTAGAACTACGCTGTTATTTTATATAAGTCGCTTGTTTATACCTTCGGATATTATTCTATAAATCTGTGAAACTTTAGAAACAACTGCTTAGTGGAATAATCTCTGAAATGGTTTTTTTCATTGAAGAATCAGTTGACGATAAATGATTTATGATTCATTCTTGCCCTCGCAAAACAATACACTAGCTGATCGTATGTCGCAATTTATTTCTTGGTTTACATTGGTGACTTGAAACTACTAGGAATATAAACACTTCTAGCATTTTGCGCTATTCTCAAAAGAAACGCTTCTGTTAATGTTACTGGCCTCGAAAAGAGTTGCATAACTTTCTCATGCTCGAGAGAAGCGCAGCTGTCACCCTTAGTGGAGGAAGTTTTGCTGCTGGCAAGCGAAACCTAATCACATACAAAATTCCAGAACATTTACTTTTTTGGTGACTAAACAAGCAAAATAAACTCTTTTTGTTAATAACAACATCGAAAACAGTATCAATGCTTCATTATGATCCATATTAGCGCAAATGCAATCCTAGTTGAAGGCAGTTTTACGACTGGCACGCGAACCCAAATAACTTATAACATTCCAGTAAGACATTCAAGATGCTTGGTATTCCCAAAATATTTTTTTGGCGCACAACCTTAACGTCTGCTTCGCTATAACGTCAGTTTAATGCATTGATGCTTTCTCAAAGGCACCAACGATGCCCTTATGATGACGGAAAACAAATAATCTTAACTGCTTGGAAAAAGACTGAATTATGCCACACAACTTGTACTCTGCTGCAACACCCATCGATGCGAATTCGCTGATGGGTTTGTCAAGAGTCACCGCCTTCACGACCAGCGGGGGTAGCTTGATTGCGTAACTACCAGCGTAACGGCGTTTACATTTTCGACCGACTCGCCGAAATCGCCTACTTCGCTGTTGTTCGATGCGGTGTCACACTCACGAAGGCTTCTTCTTGCTCATCACACACTACGCGAAGCGTCCAATCTATGACGCGGAAAGAAAAACACACGATACGAATAACGCGAAAAATGAACAGAAAAAAACAATCGACGATTTCCAAGTTGGATTACCACTGGTGGGGTCCTATCTTAGATCGGAGCGCAGCGAAAGCAAAGTGAACTGGATTGCTCAACAGTCCGATGCCGAATGAAAGCTCGCCTCAGCGAGATCCACTGTTTATACTCTAGGCAAGTATTCCCCTTCATTCTTCTACTTTTCCTTTGTTCGCGGAGACTTTAGATCCTACGATTTCCCCTCCGTTGGTCGTCGATGAGTTGCTCGTTATTGACAGCTCTGTACGGGAAAGCACACAAATGGACAGAACAAATGTATGGGAAAATGGAAACGCTCAAAGTTTTCATGAATTTTAACCATTTACAAACCAGGGGATTCTAATGTATAGCATAATAAACAAATCTTACGGAATTTCCGATTCGTTTAGTATGTAAATCGCCAAAATCCGTTCGTGGCAAAAATAGTTATTAACATTAACTTTATTTCATAAAAACGTGACCTGTTTTCTGATTTGGCACCCTTAATGAAAGACGTAGTTCTACGTCAAAAACTCCAGAAAATATGTTTTCTTCATCTTCACTCAATTTTAATAGTCATCTAATTCAGCCTCCTCAAAACAGAGTAATTTTTGATACTCCAACACAAATAACGATATTCGATTTTGACGTAGGACTACGTCTAACCGGAAGATATAGGGGGTGAAATGGAAATCTAGACACTGAACAAGTAGAAAAAAATGCAAGATTTGGAACGCTTATAACTCGATCATTTCTCAATAGATCGCAAAGGTTTTTGCATCAATTGATAGCAAATATATCAACGCATTTATCATAACGAATAACATTTCATTTTTATTGAGATAAATAATTGAATAGTTGTGAAATATCAAGCATTGTCCAAACGCACTATGTGCCCATTTTTGATTGGTCCATTTTGTGCTCCTCAAATCGTACCAACCAAAAAGGGCAACCAGAGCAGCAGCGAAATAGAATGAAGCACGATTGGAAAGGAAAAAGAAAAAGTCACAGGAGGGTTGTGTCCGAGACACGACCGCATAATTGACGTAGGATTCCGTTAGGCTATCTGTTGATTTTGGATATGTTTGAAGAATTACATCGTTAAACTCTTTGACAATGATTTAGTGTTAATGTCTCTGTTAGGGAATACATTTCAGTAGGAACAAAAGTTCCCCCTACTTTCATGTATTAGCAATGCCGATTTCCTCCAGGCAGCTTGGTTTTAATGTCTCTCTTAGGAAAAACATTTCGTTAGAAACAAAAGTTCCCCCTACTTTCACGTATTTTCAATGTCGATTTCCCCCAGGCAGCTTGGTTTTGATGTCCCTATTAGAGACCCGCCGCATGTGTCGTCAATTTCGACCAATCAGAAATGGGTATTCGGAACAGAACACATTCGGTTCGGTGGACATCAAGATAACAGGCAGTTGCAGCGAGTGGCGAGTGGCAAACGCAATCGCAAAATGGCAGCTGGTAGCAGAAGAAAAAAGTTTGTTCTTTATACAATCTACTTTGGTGGCAAATCCACAACAAGGCGGCATCGAGGGCGTTCAATATGGTTTTTTTCAAAACCACGAGTACAAAGTTTTCTAAATTGGAACCATTCCATAAAACACGGCGCTTATCAGGGCCATTAAACCTTTCAAAAAAGAGTTTACGAAATACAGTTCAATGCTTTCTAAAATAATATCCAAAATAATAATAAAACACAAATTGATTTTTTCATAATTTGTTTGCCAGGATCTGATGAGTATGTAAATTTGGCAGTTGTTCTGAGCTTATTGGCAGTTGGGGACTTTCCTGATTATTCAATTTTCACCAATTCTAAAATTGTTTCCAGATTGAAAGTACAGTAATTTACAATTAGTTCGACATTTAGCTAATTGGACGGCATGTAATGCGACATATTTAGTTGAACATTTTTGTAAACATAGAGTTCGGGGTCCAAATTATGATCCAAATTGAAAGTCGACACTGTACCACTGTCATGGCAAATGTTCAACTACAGGTTAAAATCGCCTCCAATGAGACACTGAGTGGTGCTTCGGAACGTCGCATTGAATGTAATTTACTGTACAATATGTCACATAGCTGGATGGGAAGAAATTTTCCAACTGTAAAAGCTGTGGCGAGTGGCAACAAATCGCTAAACAAGAAGGTTTAGCCGAACAAGATGGGGATATCGAGTGATAACAAAACAATAAACTCTTTAGATTGAAGATAATTTTGTGATCCTGAAAAGGACCCTTTTTAGCCTGCATGTGAATCCAACGAGCGAACAAATCGTAATGAATGTATTTTTTTGCCATCGCTCCCTTTTAACGCTCATTCGTTCGTCTCGTTGGACTCGCCCCTCTGGCTGAGTCTGCCGATTTGTCTCTATCCTGTGAGTGTGTACTCGAGACAAACAATTTTTTTTACATTTCATACAGTTGTAGCGTGTTTTTCGGGTTTTTTTTTCGAAGAGAAGAATGTATAACGACCTTTTAGATAGTTACCAGATGATAAAGGTTTTTAAATTTCAGGTTTTCATATTTCTAATATTCTTTGTCTCTGTGTTTTTAATGAACGTTTTTATGGGGAATGTTTTTAATGGGGCATAAAAACATAATATGAAAGGATTTCCAGGAACTTTCTGCGACTTATTTATTTGTTGCTATTGTTTAACCCATATATTATAAAAAAACTGTGACTGAAAAAAATATCCCTAGTTTATAGTATACAGTTTACAATTCTACCACAAATGCAATTATTTCACAAATAACTTAACGAAAGTCAAATATTTGTATTTTTCTTTTGCATGTATGAATCTAACGACGAATAATATATGAATCCGTTCAATCCGGTGACTAAAAGAGCTAAAATCAAATAAGAATAGTCCGGTACTGATCTCATGCAGTATATTCAAAAAATATCCTACGCCACTAACATTAATTTATACATTTCATTGAACAATATCCTAAAATAAGGAATAAAGTCACTCCTATACTCGCGTCGGTGTCTCAGACCGAAAGTGTTCAAAAAATGACACACGTCTCCTTCTTACACATGCGATACGCTAAACGATGACGAACGACGAATGAGGAAGCTAGAGAGAATCGCAAAGACGTAGTGTTGATATTTTCTGAGAAATGAACGAATTATTGATTATTCGTTCTCACTAGAGATGTGCCATCCGCTCATGAGCTGTTCATTCGAATCGCTTCATCATAGTGAGCGGGTTTGGATCGGCTCGCAATCAAAAAAACGCAGCTCATCAGCTCATTACGGAGCTGGAGCTGATGAGCTGTTGAGCTGTTGAGCTGTTGAGCTGATGAGCTAATGAGTTGATGAACTGATGAGCTGATGAGCTGCTGAGCTGGTGAGCTGAAGAGATATTGAGCTGTTGAGTTGCTGAGCTGTTGTGTTGTTGAGCTGTTGAGCTGAAGAGATATTGAGCTGTTGAGCTGTTGAGCTGCATTTTGAATTGTGAGACGCGAAAGGAATTTTCGTCTCCCGCGCTTCATGGCATGACGTCAGTTTGTTTTCGTGTATCTTTCCTCGTATTTTAGCATTAGCAGAGATGCCAGATAGGAAAAACGTTTTTGTTTTGAAGATATTCAATCGTTCGTTACTTCATTATTTTTTTTATATCGCCAAAAAAATAATAAACATTATTATATGCTTGTAAATAAATTTGATATATTACATTGTTATTTAAACATGACTGTGGAAACACATACATTTATTTCCGCGCGTTGAATCAAAACAATTCACAAAACCACCCGGCATAAATGTTGTTGATTGATACTGGTCCTTTTGTTACCTTTGTGATCGCGAATAATTATTTCTCGTTGCATTAGTGGATTTATTTTTATATCCTCGGATGCAAATAAAAATCTCAGTAGTTTTATCAAAAAACGTTGTCTCGGCCAATATTCCCGAAGGCATTTTATTTAGTTACTACTGGTTTTTCTGTTGTTTAAGTTCAGCATATCCTAAGTATTTTCTATGTTGGATTTCAGCATTCAGTATTTGTTGTATATTATATTATTACAATTCATATCAGTTCTAGTTTTTGTTCAATTACAAATTAAATTCGTTTATTTTTTGCTTTCCGTCTATTAAGAAAATGCACACTATGCAATGTCCCATGGTGATTACGTTTCATATGCAATTGTGTGGACAACTGCAAAATTCAACTGAGCTGAAGAGCTGTTCCAAATGAGCAGCTCACTTGTATGAGCTGAACGGCTCTGAACCGCTGAGCTGAGTTGCCCATCTCTAGTTCTCACAGACCTCTGCGCGATTATAGGAGAATCAACGGGCCATTTTTTTGCTTTTTGGGTTTTCAGCGCACTGTTTTTGACAGATTATACGTAATTCGTGCCATATGTCAAAATTAATATTGTTTAGTTTGCATTGCCATTTCATTGTGGAAAGAGTTACAAACGAACACCGCTTAAAAATAGTTTATTATTTTATTATCAAAAATTTATATTTTATTATAAAATCAATGTTTTGATAAAATGTGCGTTTGTTTTATCGAAAAATTGTCTTTAGCAATGAAGCGCATTTTTAGTTGAACGGATACGTTAATAAACGAAATTGGCGTACTTGTTCGCTAACTTGGCTGGAAGGGTAACTCAGTTATCAAACTTACTGGGTTGACATGGCAAATATGAATTGTTTGAAAGGTACTGAATTCGTAGACTTGTGAAAGTTCCAATTTGAACATGGAAGTAGTTGTCTGTACAGTGTAACGTTTCTAAGTGCATTTTCTCAGCGTTATATATCGGGTTTTTCCAATAAGAGCGCTACAAAAGTTTATTTGAAATACAACAACAACGGTTTTGGATATCAATGACATTCTTTATTCATGTGAAAGTACCGTTCTAAATCATATTTCGGACGCTTCGGATATTTTTAATAAATTAGTTCAATATGCTTTTAAGCTTTCTACTTTGTTACCTATTTGATTGAAAACATAAAAAAATCATCGAATAAAATGCTTTTCAAATGAAGAGAATAAGAATTAAACTTCGGACACCATTTATAAAAAAAAATCAAATTTCTGACACTTTATTTTGTAAGTTTTTGACCGAAATTTACTTTACACTTGATTGTATTATATAGTCAACTGCGAAACACTTACCAAGCAATCACAGTAAACTGTTAACGATGATGAGAACTGATGAAACACGGGAGAAATTTAAATATTTATGAACGGGTAAATTCTACGTGCTCACGCTAAGGAAACGTCAAACACAAGCGATAATGAGTGGTGTTATCATATTTTTGCCGATTATGTTATAATTCAAATGTAGTTCTTATATGAAATGATAGTGAAACCAAGGGATACTTTGAAGGAGCAATTGTGATATTATTTTTATAGTTATATCATCAGTGCATTAAGCATTTTAAGATTCTAGAACAAAGTGGCCGAAATATGATATTGTCCGAAATATGATTCAGAACGGTACATTCGATGTCATCATGTATTGAACTCAATTTCTTTTGCATGGTCACCACGGACACGCTTGCAGAAGCCCAGACGCTGAATCCAATTTTCGACGGTCTTCAAGCATAAATCGGCCGATACTGCGTTGCTGGATCGTACATCTTTCCGTTATGAAATGGTAAACCTTACAGAAGAGAAATGTCAAGAGAGCGGGAAAAAATATGGCGTCATTTGCTGTCTTCTTTTGTAGCGTCCCTATTAAAATACCCGTTATTATGAAATTGGACATCAAAAAGGTTTCCACTAAAATTTCATACAATTTCATCAAGTGTCATACAAATGAAACACAAATTTCTGCATTACTCAAGAATTAATCAAGCAAATGAAACCGAATTGGGCATACGGAGGTTTTAGGGTGCAATAAATGTTTGTATGGTGGTTAGACACTCCACACCCCTCTCTAAGGGGGGTTGGAAGTTGCTGAACAACTCGAGAACCAATCAGACAAATGGAATCAAACTTAGCATAAAGAGGTTTTAGGGATCGTTTCTATGGTGGTTCGGCACTCTTCTGCTCTTTCTAAGGGGCTGCCACACAAATTTCTGCATAACTCGAGAGTTAATTAAGCAAATGGAGCCAAATTTGGGATGTGAGGGTTTTTGGGTACGAAAAATGTTTCTATGATGGTATGACACCCCTCCCTTCTCTGGAATGGAGAGGAGGGTTCCATAAAAATAATACACATATTCCAACCAAACATGACAATTGAAAATTTTCGGAATATTCTGAAGGAAAATAGGAAAATTCGAAAAATTCAATTCGCATGTGTTCTACAATTACATATTGACGAGCGTTGTTGTTCATTTGATGTTTGCGGTAACGAAATTGATCTTCGTTCGAAAGTGGAAATGGATTTTAATGTGATAAAACGCACTCCTATATCGTCTTCTATCTATTATATATATTTATTTATTTATTTATTCATTTTCGACAAACAAATGTAGACTACATACTTATATTCTAATGTTACAATGTTTTGTTAAGTTAAATATTATTCCTACGGTACATGTTTCTTTTTAGCTGTTTTTTATTCATTGTTGTGTCAATTATTTCGCAGTGCTGATTGTATATACGCATCATGCGATTGATAGGGGCGTTATTTGCATAATTTGTTCTGGATGTTTTGGTTAGAAACAAATTTCGCGTTCTTAGTGGACGCCCAGGTACATAGACATTTAGTTTTTCTAGTAATTCAGCTGACTGTACTCGTTGCGAAATTAGGTCATTAACAAAAGAAAGCATTGCAAATTCACGGCGTTCTTTTAGTGTTTGGATGTTTATGAGCATGCAACGTGCTCCATATGAAGGAAGTGGAAATGAGGTCCAGTTGAGTTTACGAAGTGCAAATAGAAGAAACTGTTTCTGGACTGACTCAATGCGTTCTTCATGTACGACCATATACGGGTTCCAAACGATGTTACAGTATTCCAGAATAGGCCTTACATATGTAATATATAAAAGCTTTATTGTGTATGGGTCCTGGAAGTTATGTGAGAAGCGTTTGACAAAACTTAACACACTATTTGCCTTATTGATTACAGAGTTGTAGTGTTCTATGAATGTGAGTTTACAGTCAAGGACGACGCCTAGATCTCTAACTATTTCACATTTTTCTACATTTTGATTTCCAAGACATATTACAATATTTGGTACATGTTTTTTTCTGCTAAATGTTATAGAGTTGCACTTTTTCACATTCAGTGTTAGTAGATTTTTATCACACCAAGTATGGAATACATGTATTTCGTTTCGAAATGCTTCGATGTCGTTTTCATTTCCAATTTCCGCGAAAAGCTTCATGTCGTCGGCATACACAAGTACATTGATACGCTTGAGAACGAAGGAGATGTCATTAACGTACATAATGAAAAAGAGGACCAAGATGAGAGCCTTGTGGGACTCCCGAAGTCACTTTTACTGGATTTGAAAGAGAATTTTGAAAATAAACAATTTGTTCACGGTTTGTTAGATAAGAATTCAGCCCGTTTAAGAGTCTTTGTTCCATTCCTATTTTCTGCAATTTGAAGAGTAGTAATGGAATTAACGATGACCGCATCGACATTCCATTACTACATTTACTACATTAATGCTTTACTGAAGTCAGTGTAAAGAGCTTCTACGTGTTTGCCATTTTCCATTGCATTCAAAATAAAAGTCACAAAAGCCAACAGATTAGTTGCAGTTGAACGGCCTTTGAAGAAGCCATGTTGCATACACGTAATTCTATTCTTTACTTGTTGGAAGACTTTTTCGTTGACTATTGCTTCGAATAGTTTAGGAATGCAAGAGATAATGGCAATTCCACGATAATTACGTACGTCAGATTTAGCGCCTGATTTAAAGATAGGTACCAAAAAAGATTGTTTCCATTTTTCTGGGAATATTCCAGTTTGTAGTGACATATTGAAAATGCAATGTAAGGGAAGGGTGAGTTCCTCAGCCAGGTTCTTTAGGAATATAGGTGCTATTCCGTCAGGTCCTGGTCCTTTTGTTCCGTCTAATTTTTTTAGTGCATGGCATATTTCCTGTTGTGAAAGATAGTTCACCGATATGTCATTTGGATAATCCGGTAAAAATGAAAAGCAGTTCCGATCGCGATTTTCTTTGGAAAATGTGGTATATACTTCCTGAAAGAAATTTGCAAAGAGATTACAAATTTCGTTCGAAGAATTCCTCACATCCTCATCGACATGCATCTGCGATGGGAAGTTATTGCTTTTGAGCTTAGACTTTACGTAATTAAAGAATTTCTTCGGGCATGATTTGACTTCAGTTTCGACCTTTCTATTGTACTCTTCGTGTGCACTTTTAATTGCAAAATTTAATACTTGGGAAATATTTTGATATTCAAGCAAATTTTGATGACTTTTGTCTATTTTGTATTTTTTATGTGCTTTTTGTTTTTTATTCTATAGGGTTGGGGAAAAAAAAGTCGTATTTCTGATCGAAATTTGACGCTTTATTTAACATACTTAAAATTATCCAATTTAAGGGGGTATTCTAGTCTAGAAATCTGAAAAAATCGAAATTTTTTTTTACCATATTTCTGTAGTTTAGGCATTCAAGAATATACTCTAGAAAGGACTTATCGAAAATCCTATTATTTACCTAGTTAGAGCCATCTTAGTGATGTGGTATCTAACCTGTTACGGCCATCACAATGAACTTCAAACGCGTTTCTCTCGGAACTAGTTTTTTTCTAACTGGCGTACACGATATCTCAAGTTCTACTGAACCGATTTATGTCAAATTTATATGAAAATAATCTGCATCTCTCTATCGCATGAACCAATAAAAAATTATAACTTTTTAATTTTACTATTTTTAAAAAATCGGTAAACGCAAAAAAAAACGTTTTAAACAGCATTTTTGTTTTCAAACGGCCGCCATTTTGTTAAAACCCATGTTTTTGACTTGTCCGAGGTTCATGCCATAGCGACATCTTTACTGATTCAGAATCTGTTCGATTTTTTTGTTTCAGATAACCAGAAGGACTGGAATCGTGTACGCCATGGCACAACTTTTTTTTGAACACCCTCACTTCACCAGCATGTAACTATTCTAATAATGAATATTTTTTTTCCGTCCTATTTTTGTTTTATTGTTGAAAGATAGATAAACGAATAATGATATAATGGATAGTAAAAATATTCTTTGTTTTATTTTTACGGAGTTCGAAAAAACGTCCGAAATTCGTGTCTCTACACTAGAATACCCCCTTAAGTCAAATATGCGGCATTTTGTTCGCAAACTTGTTTTATGGTCTATACCCAGTTCCTGGCCAATCGAGCAAGTGCTCACATGCCGGTCTACTTGGATGATTTCAACGATTTTATCGGTTTCCACGACGATTGGCCTACGATAAATAATAAATATAATAATAATAAAAAAAATAAATATAAAATAAATATAATAAAAATAAATATATAATAATTTATATAATAGAGTCTGTGGTTCTCAAATGGGGATCAACACTAGGGTAGGAGCCTACCTGTTGGTCTCAAATGTTCCTATCTCACGCCTCCACGAAGATCATATGACGACATTTTTAGATCGGGCGTGAACTGGAAACACACACCTGGTCTTGGCTCCGAGAACGGGTGTCGAAAGTGGCTAAGTGAGGGGGTGCGAGCGAGTCAGAGCGCTATATCTCTCCCGGGGAAGGCCTCCCGGGTCATGGAGGCCTTGCCAACCCGCTGTCTCCCGGGCAAAGGAGATACACCCAGAAAATGGAGCTACGTTCACGAAGAATACTCAGAATGCGATCGCCCGAGGAGGGTCCCCGAACTGGAGCTGGTCCTGGAACGGGCGTAAGAGCGAGCGGCCAGCGGCTGGAGGGCAATGTACAAGAGCGGGCCACCAGCCGGGTTCAACCCGAAGAGCTACCGCCACACGGAAACAGCAGCCATCGACATCACCAACGAAACGCTGCGCCTACGAGGCGTGTTGCGACTGTCAGACGACAGTCGTCCACACTTGTGGGTACTACTAGGCGACGGATCATGTGGACACACGAAATGAATGAATTCGTGATCCGCGCCTATTACATCTGCACTGCTTTGGAGACGGACATGAGCGGTCGCCCTCGAATACTCGCAATGTTCGAGGAAGCGTATCCAGAGTTCGTCGGGAGGCTTGACCAAAACGCGATGAACGCGAGGCGTAGAGCGATTGTACGCAACAATATGCTCTCCCAAACGCAAGTCGACGAGATCAAGCAGCAGGTGCAGAGAGAACTAAGCTCCAGAACAAGCAGAGCAAGCGATGTGTCGAGACGAAGTTTAGTACGGCTGAGCAATTCATTCGCGAGTGGGGCACGCGAATCAGCACCAGTGGAGGCCACAGTACAACAACCCCCTGAGCCGGAAGATCCACAGCCAGATCAACAACTACTACGCGATCTGGTCTTCCATTACGACGAGGCGATCTCACAGTTCCGCGACACGGACCCTTTGTCGCGCCCCAGGATCCCGAAGTTGCAGCATTCCCGCAGGCTGACAAGTGCAGTAAAGCTCATGAACGAGCACGTTCTTCCGCTGCACTTGGTTGATGCTGAGAACATGGAGGAGCTGCAACTGAAAGTTTACTGTGCTGCTGTGGCGACCGCCAAAAGTTTAGGATACCGTATTAGGCCAAGAGGCGGACTGCTCCAACATCTCCGTGAAAGGCGTGAGCCTCCATGGCGAAGGAGATTGGAGCAACGGATCCTAAACAAGCGCGCCGCAATTGGAAGACTGATGGCGTACAAAAGAGGCAGCAGATCGGTGAAATTATGTCGCCAAGTTGCTGTGATCGTGCGGCCTACTGAACTTCACCAGCTGGGAGCTCACCAGCTGACGGAAAAACTCGACACACTGGTACAGCAATTGAGCGTCCTAACTAAACGGCTGAAACGTTACTCTGACTCTGCAAAGCGCCAGGAACAAAATCGGATGTTCAGAGATAACGAAAAAGCGTTCTACGACCACATTAGCGACGAGAAGCCCGACTACCGCGAAGTTTTGCCAGATATTAGCGATGTGACGAACTTCTGGGCTGGTATTTGGGAAACCCCAGTACAACATCGCGAAGGGCAAATGTGGTTAAGACGGGAGGAGGAGAGTTGTGGTGAAATTAGAGAGATGCCAGCTATCATCGTCGGAGAGAACGATGTCCGCGAAGCCTCGCGGTACCTGAGGAACTGGGCAGCACCGGGCCCCGATGGTGTCCAGAACTTTTGGCACAAGAAGCTGGCCGTCGCACATCCAAAGATAGCTGAGTGCTTCAACAAGGTGATACGTGACCCACACAACCTTCCTGAATTCGCCACCCGTGGCGTCACCTTCCTCCTCCCGAAAGACAGCAACACATTGAACCCATCAAAGTACAGACCGATAACGTGCCTATCGAGTCTGTACAAAATACTGAGCAGCATAATTACCGCCAAAGTTTCTGCTCACTGCGAACAGCATCACATCATCGCAGAAGAGCAGAAAGGATGCAGGAAAAATACGCATGGCTGCAAAGACCAGGCCATCATCGACGCAGCCATAGTCGGCCAGGCGGTATATAACCAGCGGAACCTAAGTATGGCCTACATCGATTACAGGAAGGCTTATGACTCCATACCTCACTCGTTTCTCGTCCGGGTATTGGAGCTCTACAAAATTGATCCCGTCGTCGTTAGGTTCCTGCAGCATGCGATGAGGCAGTGGAGTACGTCTCTGCACCTCAGTGATGGGGAAAATGTGTTGCAGTCTAGAACGCTGCAGATAAAGAGGGGGATATTCCAAGGCGACTCTTTCAGCCCGCTTTGGTTTTGTCTGGCACTGAACCCCCTCAGTAGGACGCTCAATAGAAACGGTCATGGCTATAAAATAAGGTATGGCGACGGCGCCCACGAAGAAGTGACCCATATCTCTACATGGATGATCTCAAGGTCTACGCTGATTCACGTCAGCGTCTAGGTGTAACTATCCGGGTTGTCGAAGACATAAGCAGGGACATCTGCATGGAGTTCGGCCTCGACAAGTGCCGCTGTGTCCATCTGCTGAAAGGACAGCTTACCGAATCCGGAGGTTACGAGGTCTATGACGGCGAGTTCATAAGAGACATGGTTCGTGGCGAATCCTATAAATATCTTGGATTCCGACAGCTCACCGGGATTCGCCACTCCGACATCAAGACGGAGCTGCGAGACAAGTTCTTGAGTCGAGTGAACTGTGTCCTGAGGACTTTCCTCAACGCGGGGAACAAGGTACGCGCGATCAACACATTCGCGGTTCCCCTGCTGACCTTCAGTTTTGGTGTAGTCAAATGGAGCAAAACTGACCTAGAGGACCTTGAGAGGAGGATGAGGAAAGCATTCAAAGAGGCCGGAATGCACCATCCTCAATCGGCACTGGAGAGAGTTTCACTGCCACGCAAAGAAGGGGGACTTGGAATAGTCGACATATCTGCACTGTGTGTTGCCCAGGTACGACAACTGCGCGAGTACTTCGCAGAACGCGCCAACCAAAACGCGCTATACCGGGCTGTCTGCGCCGCCGACAGAGGATACAGCGCTTTGCACTTGGCGCAAGCGGAGTACCAACTCAACTGCAATCTGCAGACAGTGGAGGAGAAGATTGCAGCTTGGAAGCAGAAGGCAGTGCATGGTGCCCACCCCCATCAACTGGACCGGCCACACGTCGACAAGGCCGCATCTAATCTGTGGCTAACGCGTGGTGAACTCTCTTCAGTAGTAGAAGCCGACATGATAGCCATCCAGGACAGGATAATGCCGACGAGAAACTGCAGGCGGTACGTCTGGCATCAAGACGTTGATGACATTTGCCGGATGTGCCATCAACCAGGTGAAAACATAGAGCACATTATGGGAGGCTGTCCCGTTTTGGCCAACGCAGCCTACACCGAGCGCCACAACAACGTGGCCCGTATTGTTCATCGACAACTGGCGCTCCAATGTGCTCTACTGGAAGACAACGTACCAAACTACCGGTACCTGCCTGCACCTGTCCTGGAAAATGACCGTTTCAAGCTGTACTGGGATCGCACTGTTCTGACCGACCTCTCGATCCACCACAACCGTCCAGATATAATGGTTTACGACAAGAGCGACCGCAAAGTCACCATCATCGATGTCGCTATTCCACTGAACCAGAATCTGGAGGAGACCCACGGTCGCAAAATCTGCAAGTACCGACCATTGGCCGTGGAGCTCAAGGAACTGTGGGGGCTAAGGGAGGTCCCAAGAATTGTTCCAGTCGTTCTCTCTGGAACTGGAATTGTCCCGAAGACACTTCTGGAAACGCTAAAGGTGTTGAACATGGAGAAGGAATTGGCCGGCATCCAAAAGTCGGTCATCCTTAGCACCTGCGCGATTGTCCGACAATTTCTCGGTCAGGACTGAAACAGCACGAGCATGCAGATACGTGCATTCCGCAGAGCCTAGTCCCCCTTTGGCATTCAGAAGCCCGGGGGCAGGTGAAAATTCTGGCTAGGTTCGCCTAGTTAAGAAGTGAGATAAGTCTGCCAAAAAAATAATAATAACATCTTCGACAGCCACTACACCAGTGGATGAAAAATCTAACACGTGAATTGTGTCTGAAAATAATTTGATATTAGAATGTCGATTTTTGGTGGAAGTACTGAAATTTTATAGTAAAAATTTAAATTCTAAAGGGTAGATTAGTAGATCAATCAATGAATTTGTGAACTGACGAGAATTTGACGAAAAAAAAAACCTGAAAGAGTAAGGCAGAAAGAAAAACGACACATTTAAGCACCTGCGAAATTTTAGTTCGAATCATCGGTACTATGACAGATATTCTTAAGCAGAATTTGACGGATAGATTAATTCCGAGTTACAACAATGGAGTGAAATGTTTTGACTCGTGATTTGAAGTTATTTTACAATGTTTTTAAGAAACAGATTTTGTAATTTTTCTTTTTTTTTGCAAAAAAGATTACCAGTTTTTTTACGATGTGATCTTTTTTTATACAACCGAAGGTTTTTGAGTCGCATTTTAATTTTAACTTCGAAGGTTTTTGAGTTGCATTTTAATTTTAACTTCGAGGTGAATGAGCAACAAATTTTACTTCAATGCGTCAGTACACTGAACCAAAATGATATCAGCTTCTCCGCTACATTACCCAATAAGCCTATTATATTGCATGTCATCCCATAAATCTTGCATTAGGCTATTCATGCATTCCCTTGCATGATACACATTCTCACCGCTATCACACATCGCAAATTTTCGTTTGAAATTTACACATCCGTGTATCCTCGGTGTTTTCACGGATACTGACGGGACCCGTAGAAGGGACCATTAATCATTACCACAGTGCGACGTTTTTCGACAAAGCTGCGCTCTGATATCGATAGCCGCAATGCACTGCGTGTCGATAATCAGCTGGTATGAATAATTCATTGCAGGATTATGCACCGCAGCCAGCTGTCACCAGGGACACACTATTTGCCCCGACTCTTCGTTCTCACGTTTATTATTTACTCTGCTCGGAATACATCTGCAATTAAGCAGATCCTGGTTATAATTCATCGAGGACGTGTGTGTGCTTAAACAAATCGATGTTTGTCACTTTCGGCTGTTTGTTTGTTGTAATTTCTTGTGCTCACCTGCTCATTCAATTTGCAAGTGAAGTTTGCTTTACAAACAGAAGTTTTTTCCACTATAGGATTTCGAGAGAAACGTCACTTTATTATCATGCTATAATATTTGTATCACGCTCTGATTGTACTTTAGGGCGACAGATACGGATGCAAACGTTTCAACGAAAACTCGACCACCCGGGAAGCCAGGTGTAACCATCATTTATCACAATCATTAATTGAGGATAATTGGTACAAATAACCAGCTGAAACGCATGGAGCAAATATTGAATGACGTCGAGTTTTATTACACTTCTGGCAATTTTTGCTATAGTAAAATACGATTGGGACTCGGGAACAGCTGAACTTCCCATTTGATTGTCACCCGGATAGGGCTCCGGTGAAAGGTAAAAAAACATGAAAAACGATACAGTGTATAAAAATTGCTCTCATAAGTAGGACAGTACCCGTTCGATTTTGGCAACAAGCTCGAGACCAAAATCGAACTCTTCAAATTTTGTTTTCTATAAATATCGTTTGAAATAAAGTGCGGGTTTTATAATAATCTATCTAAATGGATGATTCTTGTCTCAAATATATTCCTACTTTGAATGTCAATGTCATGAAAAATATACTTTCACTGCGAAACCAATAACACGTGCCACACTAGAGCTCCTATTCACGATCCAGCTCCAACAGTTTCGTTCCCATTAATTTATTCTATTATTCCATATTTAATGTTTATTTGTACCGAAATTACCACAAGCGCCACATACATACAATCTGGCTTGTGGCATTTACTGACCTTTGCCCGCTGTAAGCATTCAAAAAAGATCAAATGCTAAGCACAAGGGTTTTCCCCATTTCATTTGAGTGATGTGATGTGTATCAATTCTGCATACAAATGAAATCATCCGAGCACTTTGCTTTCATTTCCATTTAGCTTGAATTGGACGCCACCCCTCGTTCTCCACAGCACCATATAGAATTCACAGAGTTTGATCTTATAATTCATGGTTTGCTCGTTCGGTATGCGCACATATAATTTTCTCACAAGACAACAGCAGCAAGTTCATTGCGAAGTCGGCAAGCGAGCATGAGATAGCGCCGAGCAAGTGATTTCTCCTCGAGGACATGCCGCCCGACTCGCCGAGGTCTCGTTTCGAAGGATTAGTTCACACACACGGTGGGACGGACGGATTCGCATAACTATCAGAGAGTCGCAATCTTGGCTGGCTTTTATTGACACAGACGACGCACCGAATAGCAGTTATCTCGCTGATTCAGCATAGCTCTCATGACATAGACAGTGTGGATGGAGTATGGAGTTTTCCCCATTCCCATGTAATGGGATGGGATACTGGGCAGGAGGAACACCTAGAATGAGGTCATGTCCTGACGGCATCTGTGCAGGGCAAAATGAGTGTCACACAATCCCACTCGCAGATGGTGGCGATATGCTAATTCGAAATATATGAGCTCGGTGTACTGCGTCTCATTTAACGTTGTCACATTTATGACAGTATCGTTAACTTATAGCCTAAATCGAATGGAATCAGACACACTACCATCTCGAATGGAAATTATTCAGTATTTCAGTATCTTTTAGCAAACACTTCCTACGTGCCCAATAACATAATCTTCGGAAAATGTCACAAATAAGCCATTCACTATTCATCAGTCATCCACGTAGCAGTCAGAAGGCAGCGATAGCTTAGCTTTACAAGGCTGAGAATTTAGTTTTCCAAATTGGGCTTTTTCAATGCTAGAGACAAATGAACTGAAAAAAAATTAAAGAGCTTTAGTTTAATTACAAATATCATCATTAAATTTAATCCAAAATATCATCATCGTAGAATACACTTACACTGAGCGAAATCAAAATAGCACCACTGTGTTTTTTGGCGATTTCATTCAAAATTCCCTGCATGAATATCTGATTTTGCAACACAGCTTACTTTTGTTCCGTTTCTCATCTTTTGCCAACATTATGATGGTTATTCTGTGGACTGTTTACATTTAATTCCAACATTTCCAAGAATTCAGTGCGAAATACAAATAGCACCACCCTGTAAAAAATTCACCCTCATTTGACAGGTGTTTGTTATGGTTTTCAAAGTGGGTTCGTTTGGTAGTGAGATCAAAGTTTTCCTATGTCATTTAGACATCATGGGTCGATCAAAGCATCTTACGTTCGAGGAAAAAATGAAAATCAAAGCCTACAATCGGTCGAAAGATTCATCGGGCCCACACGGCTGTTGGAAATTTCTTGAAAAACGGTGACAAAGGTGACCGCGTTGAGAAACGGTGGAAGAAAAGTAAACTCTCGGCGATGGATATACGGATAATTCATAGGATTGTAGTGAACCAGAAAAGAACAGCATCTCAAATCTGTGCGGAATTGGAGCTTCCGGTTATTACTTCCGGTCAACAAGTTTTGTCCATTAGTGATAACTTGGAGTGGCGTAAAAGGCTCGGAAAACCCTACTTGATGGAACGCCATAAATTGAATCGCTTCGAGTTCGCTACGACGTACATTTCCTGGACCGAGGAATGGAACAACGTGCTCTTTTCGGAAGAAAAAAAGTTCCAGTTGGCTTGCAGTACTACTAGCACAATTTGCGCAAAGCTCCGGACGTTAAGATGAGCAGGAACTTTGGTGGAGGATCACTAATAGTTTGGGGTGCATTTTCCTTCAAAGGAAAACTTCCATTGGCGTGGATAACGACAAAAAGGAAGTCTGAAGATTACGTAGAAATGCTGGAGATAAGTTTGATTGAACATGGTGAGGCATTGATGGGTCCTGGTTTTGTTTTTCAGGAAGACAAATTCACACTCGAAACTGACAAAAGCATGGTTTTCTGATAGAAATATCGAAGCTCTTGATTGGCTAGTCTGTTCCCCAGATTTGAAACCCATCGAAAACCTTTGGTCTATACTCGCGCGCCGTGTTTACGAGAATGGCAAGCAATTTGATAACGTAAACATGCTCTAATGTCGAATTCGAGAGTGTTGGCAGCAAGTCGATCAAAATACCATTGAGAAGCTGATTTTGTTCATGAAATCACGATTGATTGAAGTTATTCGAAACAAGGGATCATATACACATTTCTAAATATGCTTACTTGATGTAATTTGAGAAATAAAATTTGACTTTTGCAATAGAAAGAAATGGTGCTATTTTTATTTCGCATACTTTTTTTAACTACCAGTGGCTAGAATGTAAACGGTCCTACAAAATAAACTAAAAGTATCGTGGATTGAACCCTAATGCTTTTGACGTAGAACTACGTCTTTCAGGAAGGGTGTCAAATCAGAAAACACGTTTCACACGGTCACGTTTTTATGAAATAAAGTTAACGTTAATAACTATATTCACTGTGAACGAATTCTCTTGTTTTGCATACCAATCGAATCGGATATTCTCTAAGATTTGTTTGATATGCTTTACATTACAATTCGCTAATATCTAAACGGTTTAAATTCATGAAAACTGGAAGAACTTCCTTTTCTCCCACACATTTGTTTTTCCGATTTGTGTTCTAACCCTACCGGTATTCCGAATATTAACACAGACTTGAAAATTAATGAGCCTGGGGGAATCCGCTTTGCAAATACATGCAAGTCGGGGGTATTTTTTGTTGTTGAGTACTTTTGAACTCGCTTGTCGTTGTGCAGACAGGAATATGTTGCCCTAAAACGTACTTTTCAACTGAGAAGCCTAGGAAAATCGTCATTTCAGATACCAGAGGTGAATGAACTTTCGCGGTTCGAGAACTACGTAAACATAAGATGTGAAATAATTTCAGAGGGAAATGTAAAATACAATGATCGTTTGACAATTCTTCCGTTCACATATTTTGGTAGTCCTAGGCATCATATCAAACGTAGAAGGACGTTCATCAAATTTATTCGTAACGAAGCACATAATCTATTACAAAAACTTCAATGCATTCTAAAATAATATTCGAAGTGGTAAACAAGTGGATTGCATAATATAATTGCGTTGTTCTACGTCGAAAATATTCGGTCGTGTCCTAGATACAACCCCTTACAATTTTTTTCAATCATGTTGGGAAGAATCTTACAAATTGTGGCCAATCCGACAGCTTTTAAAACGAAAAAAATCTGAGTGGTGCTAGTTTTGTTTCGCTGAGTGTATAATTTCACACAAGCCCGGCGATATAATTATAAAAATCAGTTCGTTTTTTAAAACTATTTTTCAATGGAATGTTTTGGTGGTCCTGAAAAGGGCTGATGAGTTGGTGTGGCATTGTAGAAGTAGCCGAAGATGGTTGATTTTTTCTTCCCCTCGTTAGAATACACAAGCTGGCCATATGACGCATTTTGTTTGGTTTTTGTCAACGCGTACACTGCACTGAATATGCATCACGAAAGTTTTTCTTCTCCAAGAAGATCGAAACCAACATCAATCGTGGAGGTTTTTTTCGCCGCTGACACACACTGCAGCCACGTGCGATTATATATTTGTTCCACCATCATTATCTGCCTGGCCTGTGACAACGAGTAGAACCAACCATGTTTACATGTGATTCAATCATACTCGACCACTCTCTTCTTGACGGTATGAAAAACGGCGTGGTTCATCGACCCTCTTAAGTTTACAGAACAAGAATTGAAAACAAAAACACTGCGGAGTGTTATCTTCCGTTCACCACACGCTATCGACTCTCTCGGACTTCCAGTCGGACAAAACCTTTGTGTGGGGGGAATGTTGTCTGTTAGCGGATTGAAGTTAGAATAGAGTGAAATCACAAGTGAAATTTTCTCCAATACTCCACCCGGAGCAAAAGCGGAGCTTACGTTGCATTATTTTACCTCTTCCATAGCCCTGCACTGCGTTCGCATCTCGAGCGAGCTTTCTACACAAGCGGGTATGTGAGCACAGAAACGGCTTAACAACGAAATCTGTTTTCTGATTCGGCTCCCTCACTAAAATGCGTAGTCCTAAATCAAAATCCTCTCCAAATACCTATTCTTGGACTGATCTTTTGAATCATGGTTGAATTCTTCTTGATATATATCTCAAATCGTGTTGTGGATGAAAAATTGGAAGAGGTTGTGTCTTGACGTGAACCGTGGACTCTATTAAATACAGATTTCTTTTCATTGTATGTAATTGAATCCTGAATATAATCGAGTCAAAAAATAAGTTTTTTTTATTTGTTTTTTGACGTAGGACTACGTCTTTGATTTCTATATAGGGGGTCACTTTACGAAATTGAAAAAAGAGACATGTCACGATTAATTAACGGATTCAAACGCATATTACATTGTGTTGTATACCATTAGACAGGAAATTTATACTGCAATTTTTGGCTTGTAACGTGAATAATGAACATAGTAAAAAAAAGTTAACAATTTGACGATTCAAATGGGTATGTTATTTCGATTTTACTACCCACTCGTTTCCCCCACAATGCAACGAACAATCTTTTTGCCTACAATTCTGGCGCTAGCTCAAAATGTTAATCGATACATGTAATGAATTAATCTCCATTGGCCGACGATTTAACCCTTTGCGGTCTGTTCTCAGCTACTACAGCATGGAATCATACTACATACTTTATTTAACGATGTAATAGTCTACATTTTTTCTGAACGAATTTTTATGTTTAGTGAACTTTTTTACGAATGTATACGGAGTTTCTATGAACAATATATAGCGGTGCTCGATATAAAAAAGCTATTATTAGGGTGGAAAAATAAGAGGATCTCTTTCAAAGGAAACTAATTCTGATCGCAAAGAAAAATCGATTTGCATTAACTAGTTGCGTGAACATTCCCAAAATAGGACAAACCAACAACATTTACCCTATTCCATTCAAAGCGTACTGCATCGTTTGAAACAAATGGTAGTCAGAAGCGTGAAGGTTTGGGCTATAAGGCGGGTGAACCAGAATTTCCCATCCTCTATTTTCCATTCCAGTTTTTCACTCTAATAGCAACATGAGGGCGAGTGTGGTCATAATGGAATATTGTCGACTCGTGACTGGTCGCATAATCCGTACGTTTAGCTCGTTTTAAACATATTAAATGTTACTCGTAGACGTTTATATTGATCGTTTGACCAGGTTTTTGCAGTTCAGAGTTGATCACGTCCTTCTGATCCCATCAAATATAAAGCATTATTCTGGCTTCGGCGTTGATGTTTCTGGTTGGTAGGGCTTTACATAAGATCTTTGCGTTTTGGATTGTTGTAGTGAATTTATTTTTCGTCCCCGATAACGATTCGATGCAAAAAAGACTTTCTTTTGTGCCGTTCAAGCATACAAAATCGCCGTTCGACATCTCTCGATTTCAATTCGTAGAAATTTAATTTCCTTTTTTTATGAATCCTGTTTCTTGGGGTCGTTTAACACATTAGGGATTGCACGTTTTGGGGCAAACTTGAACTCTTAATTTGTTCGGATTCCACGAATGAGATCGTTCCTTCGGTGTGGGTGAGACGAAGGCGAACCATCAGTAGGTCTTGTTAGATTCTCGGCAAACCAAGGATTTAACCTTCAAGTGTAGAAAACGCGGGTTATTTCGTGATCCATCCGAAGCAGACGGAACGCGAAACACTTGAGCGGTCCGCAATGTGTTAAGAATACGTTTGACACGTATCTTAATCGAGTTATGTCTGTAATTCTTCGGCTTCGAAAATCAAACGGACCCTTTTTGACGTGGGACTACGCCTAACCGGAATATATGGGGTGTAAAATAAATACCTAAACACAGAACATGTAGAATTAAATATTTCGAATGCTTGAAATGCTTGCATTTAATAATATTACTTAATAGATCGAAAAGATGTTTGCATCAATTGATAAGAAATATTTATACGCATCTATCACAATTAATAAAATGTTGTTTATTCTGAGATATGCAATTGAATAACTGTAACATGTCAAGCGCTATCTGAACTCCCTAACTGTCCCGTTTTAATTGGCTCGATTTACAGTTTCCCCAACACAGCCATAAAAAAGTGGCTTAAATTACATGGTGTTTGTTCAAATTCTTCACTTACACAACAAATATGTTGAATTCAATTGAATTCGAAAATTGTTTCATTCAATCAACAATTTAATCAATACAAACAAACAATTACTAACCCAACGGTAGTCCCACGTCAACCTTGCGGTTGTATCATATATATAACCCACCCATTTTTTTTTAATTATAGGAGGTTGTGTTCAAAACATGACCGAAATGTTGACGTAGAACTACGCTGTAGTTTAATTCAAGTCGCTTGTTTATAACTGCGGATATTATTTTATAATGCTACGAAAATTTTGAAATAACCATTCTACCAGTTTGGTCGCCCCGAAATGTTTTTTTTTATTGTAGAATCATTTGACGATAATTGTTTGATGATTCATTCTCGTGCTTGGAGAAAAATACATGCTCGAGATAAGAGCAGCTGTCATCCTTAGTGGAGAAAGTTTTCCTACTGGCAGGCGAAACCAAATCACATACATAATTTCAGATCGACATTTACTTTCTTGGTGACTAAATAAACGAAATAAACTCTATCTGTTAATGTCAACAATCTCGAAATGAGTAGCACTGCTTCATTATGATCAAGATTAGCGCAAATGCATTTCTAGTTGAAAGCAGTTTTGCGACTGGCACGCGAACCCAAATAAATTAATACAGTAGAACCTCGATTATCCGCGAGCGGATGATCAGCGGTGCGAGTTCATTTGTAATTCTGTAGAACTTCGCGGAATTTGCCAATGAGCGGTAGGGTCTTGTTCTTTTGTTTTGGCCATGCCTTTCACATTATCTGATTACTGGTGTGAACGACCTTACAGATGGATAGTTTATTGATTTCTGTATTGATGAAACATAGTTTTCATGCATAAATATCTTTTTTTTGTGTTTGCACCTTTTTTTTAGCCTTTTATTGCGTTATCCGCGATTTTCGTAATCCGCGGGGAGCTAGCGGATAATCGGGGTTCTACTGTAACTTACTTTAACTTATTGCATAACTTGGTATTCCCCAAATAATTTTTTGCTGCACAACCTTAACAACTGCTTCACCATAGCGTCAATTCAATGCATTGATGACAGAAAACAAAAAATGTCTGCTTGAAAAAAGGCTGAATATTAGCCTCAGCAGAGATGCACCCAAAGTTACACCCAAAGTTAATTTTTAGCACATGTTATGACATCCTGATTTATTACATTAACTGAGCTGATAAATTACATGAAAATGTAGAGCTAATATGAGCGAGCGAAACAGGAGACACATTTAAATGAAAGCATATGAAAGCTTTTCATATAGTTTGACAAATACACGGCCCGGACAGAGAAAGATATATTCTCGTTCATGTTCTTCTTTATCCTCTTTAAAAACACTTTCCAACTTCATTTTATGATGAGGTGTAATATTATCACGCTTCTATATAACAGCACTAGCAGCTATGGATAGCGTGGTCGTGTGAAATAGCTTTACATTCCAGCCGGCCTTGGTTCGATCCCCATTGACGTCGTATGGACTTTTTTTGGTAACCAATTTTAAGCTTTTAAAACAGCTCATTATTTGCGCATTTGACCCTCTATCATACGAAATGGCATTGTGGAGAGAGTTTTCCTACCGTCATGCGAAACCAAATCACTGACAAAATTCCAGAGTATTTATTTTCTTGGTGAGCTGACGATAGCCTAGCTTGATGAACTACCACACAATTATGTAGCTTGGAACCTTAATGCAATCTTCTTCCTTTATATGCAATTTTCTTCCTTTATTTTGTTCACGGAGACTTTACATCTTACGATTTCCTCTTCATTGCTCATCTATAAGTTGTTCGTTATTGATAGCTCTGTTCGGGAAAGCACACAAATGGACAGAACAAATGTATGAGGAAATGGGAATGCTTCCAATTTTCACCAATTTGAACCATATTCAGATTATGGGATTGTAATGTGTAGCATATAAAAAAAATCTTAGGGAATTTCGGATTCGTTTGATATGGAAATCTCCAAAATCCGTTCGCGGCAAAAATAGTTATTAACGTTAATTTTATTTCATAAAAACGTGACCTGTTTTCTGATTTGGCACCCTTGATGAAAGACGTAGTTCTACGTCAAAATTACTTAAATAATCACTCCTCAAACGTCTAAACTATTTCCTACAAAATCTACACGATTGTGCAAAGTCATCATAAACTTCCATAAGCATTCGATGCACTCAGCTGCACTTTTTTCCAATGGAAGCATAAAATCAAAACTATCCAAAAATTGTGCTTATTTGCAATGAAACTCGATATTTCCAACACAGTGAAAATTGAACTTGTTGTGAAAAACTCAAAGGCATGTAAACAATATCGCCATGACAGATATCGACAGTTCACGATTCAGCAAACATCACTTGTTGCCGTCGACTATTTATAGCAACTCGAACATCTTCTTGAAATGAAACGAATTAAGTTGCATACTCAATATAATCAACTACAATA
Source organism: Toxorhynchites rutilus septentrionalis (assembly GCF_029784135.1). Classification (NCBI taxonomy): domain Eukaryota; kingdom Metazoa; phylum Arthropoda; class Insecta; order Diptera; family Culicidae; genus Toxorhynchites; species Toxorhynchites rutilus. Next base: position 273,928,231 of record NC_073745.1, read on the forward strand.
AAACGACTTCGTCCCGCCCAAAATTTGTTTTTTTTGTTATCAATACCTTCAAACATTCACGTTTTCCTACTATGAGCAAGTTCTATTTCCAATCGCAAAACTGTTCATTGATTGATCTTCTATTCGACCTCGTTGAATTTACCTTTTATTATAAAATTCCTAGTATTTCTAACAATCAATTATGATATCAGATTTTTTTCAGACACAATTCTCGTTCAAGAAGTTTTTCAACTACTTGCAAATAACATGTTCCTCCGTTACTATCAGTTTCGAACAAAGATCAATTTTGCTAGCGCAAACATCAATTGGACTAACAGCACTTGTCACCATGTAATTGTAGAACTTATGGGAATTTAATTTTCCAAATTTTCCCTTTTTCCTCCAGAGTTTTCCGAAAATTTTCAATTGTCATGTTTGGTTGGAATATTTTTGGTTGAAATATGTGTAATATTTTTATGGGACCCCCTCTCCATTCCAGAGGAGGGAGGGGTGTCATACCATCATAGAAACATTTTTCATACTCAAAAACCCTCACATCCCAAATTGTGCTTGATTAGTTCTCGAGTTATGCAGAAGTTGGTGTTTCGTTTGTATGGCAGCTTCCCTTAGAGAGGGGGGTGGAGAGTCTAACCATCATAGAAACATTTATTGCACCCTAAAACCTTCACATGCAAAATTTGGTTTCATTTGCTTGAATAATACTCGAGTAATTCAGAAATTTGTGTTTCATTTGTATGGCAGCCCCCCCCCCCCTTAGAGAGGGGGTGGAGAGTCTAACCACCATAGAAACATTTATTACACCCTAAAACCTCAATATGCCTAATAATAATCCATTTGAATGATTAGTTCTCGAGTTATGCAGAAATTTGTGTTTCATTTCATTTGCAGACCTCACCGCCTCCCCCCTCTTAGAAAGGTGTGAGGAGTTTTGAACCACCTTAGAAATTTTTCTTACCCCCTAAAACCTCCAAATGCCAAATTTGGTTCAGTTTGCTTGATTAGTTCTTGAATTATGCAGAAATGTATGCTTCATTTGCATGGCAGTCCCCCCCCCTCATAGAGAGAGGGGAGGAGTGTCTATTCACAATGGAAACGTTTCGTGTCCCCTAAAGCATTCGCATGACAAATTTGGCGTCATTTGCTTGATTAGTTTTCGAATTATGCAGAAATTTGTCTTTCATTTGTATGGCAGCTCCCCCTTAGAGAGGGGGGTGGAGTGTCTTACCACCGTAAAAACATTTATTGTACCATAAAACCTCAACATGCCTAATTTGGTTTCATTTACTTGATTAGTTTTCGAATTATGCAGACATTTGTGTTTCATTTGTATGGCAGCCCTCCCTTAGAGAAGGTGGGTGGAGAGTCTAATCATCATAGAAACATTTATTGTACCCTAAAATTTCAATATGCTTAATTTGGTTTCATTTGCTTTACTAATTGTTGTGTAATGCAGAAATTTATGTTTTATTTGTATGGCAACACTGCCCCCCCCTAAGAGAGAGGGGAGGGGAGGAGTAAGTATCCGAGTCCATAAGAATCAGACAGACAGACAGAAACCCATTTATATATATATATATATATATATATATATATATATATATATATATATATATATATATATATATATATAAATGGGTTTCTGTCTGTCTGTCGAGTAATGCAGAAATTTGGGTTTCATTTGTACGGCAGCCCCCCCTTAGAGAGGGGGGCCGAGTGTTTAACCACCATAGAAACATTTATTGCACCCTAAAACCTCCATATGCCAAATTTCGTTCCATTTGCTTAATTAATTCCCGAGTAATGTAGAAATTTGTGTTTAATTTGTATGGCCGCCCCCCCTTAGCGAGGGGGGAGGGGTCTCAAACTATCACGAAAACCTTCTCTGGTCTCTAAAACCCCTACATACCAATTTTCATGTTGATCGGTTCAATAGTTTCCGAGTTCATAAGAATCAGACAGACAGACAGACAGAAATCCATTTTTGTATATATATAGATAGATACTTAACTTCCGATGAATTTCTTAGTTGAAATCTCGTCATACCTACATTCTCGCAATAGCACCTATTATTTTGGCTTCCTAGATAATCAGTGGAAATGTATACTATAGCACATGTTACCAATTTTTTACAAATCCTTCAACGCCGTTAACAACAAACAGTACAAGTCCCGCGTTGAAGCTTCGAAACAAAATCTTTGATCATTATCGCATACACCACATAAACATTCCAACTGCCGCATCGGGTCTGTTGTTCCAAAACCTCATTGTTTACATAACACATATATCCTGCTCCCTTCCTTCCTTCCTCGGGACGGTGACACCATGTTGTGTGGCGGAAAGCCGCCTTCTGCCAGACCGTGAATCACTGAAATGAAGCGGCTTCTAATTGCCCTCTACGGTACTGATAAGACAGCATTGGGGTGGCGGAAGGGGCGTATTTTCCTTAGTTTTTGCGGCAGCGTCGGAGTTCTCTGTGCCTTTATCACGTTTATTCTTTCGAGTCGGGCAAAGCACCCTCGTAACATATGAAATGTTGCGTAATTGTTTGTGTTTTCCTGGATTCGTGAGAACTGATAAGAACAAGTAATTGCTAGGGATTTTGGAGGCACATATCGGATTTCGATTGAATTGGTGATTGGTACTGTTTTTGTTAAATTTACAACGGTTCGTAATCCACGCGATACTTGCAGGAATTAACATTATTTTCTGTACTATGATCGCAATCGATCCATGTGGATAACAAGAAATAAACATGACAGGTACAGTTTATTTACCCGCGGAAACTGATTTCGTTTCCGTCAAAGACCAAAAATCAATAATTATCCCTCCTTTGTGGTTGAACATACAATTCCGAAGCTGAATCCGCAAACTTAGATAACAAATGCGAAACCAGAACACAAACAACGGTTGAGAATAAAAACGCTGCGCTGCTCGTAAAATATTCGCCACGTGCGTCTCTTGAAAACGTGCGATGATGTTATGTCCGTGCTCAGTGTTATGTAAACCGTTATTATTTTCCGACGTTTCCCGGCGATCGTTCGTTTGTGTGTTTGTGAAGATTCAACTGTTCCTGTTACGCCACCCGAGCGCCAGCTAAGTTTCCGAGCGGACTTAAATTGATGACTGTCAATTAATTACGCTCCATGTTACGACAAAAACCAGAGGCATTTGCATACACATCGCTGCTGGTTAGACTAATGTTCCATTATAATCGCGGGGCGGCGACTCGCTAGAACATATTTTGCAGGCCGACGCGATCTGGGTATATTTCTCTACTGATTTTAACGAGATACACTCAATCAAAGATCTGTTTCGTGGAAATTCAGTGCCATGGCGGGGCGTTTTCGTTGAGCGGTTTTAAATTCGCGTGAATTAGTGAGTAATGGGTAATGATTTGCTCAACACCACTCGGAAAAGGGGCAGAGGACACGGGTGTACAAGTTTTCGTCACCGCCATTGATTTGTGCCAGGCCGATGTAAACAAGGAACACGAACCACGTGGACACGTGCCGAGCTAATCTACCTTACGTAACTCTGAATCGAGCCGTTGTTTACATTCGCGCTCGATGTTCGTATTATTATTCTGCTCAAACACATACCGCAGTTTGGTGGGTAATTCGTAGGCCTCGGGTAATATTGACGTGATCTGACCGAGCGGTTGGGTGTTTATGGGAGACAAATATTGTCAGGGCGGTGGAAGATAAGTAAAAGTCGTTGATTCTAGCTTTGAACGGCATGAAACCTTCTCACTGTAGAGTTAGCGAAAAAATAAAAGATGAAACACTTCATTGTAGCTTATTTTAAATGCTATAGATATAGTCTTTTCCACTTTGAGTGATTATAACTGGGATATCCATTCCAACATTTCAACCCATATTTGACGTGGATGTGGGTATGTGACACTGATGCAAAATTAGAATCAACATTTTTGATTCATCGCAATTGTAAACTAAAGGGTGTGTCACATCAAATTGCATCACGGAAAAAAGGCTGTAGAAATTTAATTTTTAGGAATTATATCTTCAGCTTTCGCTTATAATCAGATAAGAGTGTATAGATCACGTTGGCCATGCTTCACTGTCAATTTTTCGTAAATTTGGAAAAATGTCGTCGAACGAAAAAGAGCGTTGTGAATTAATCCTGTGCACTCATTTCGAGAATCCGGAGTTGTCACATCGGGACATCGGTAAGATGCTGGGAATCGTCCAATCCACGGTCAGCAGAGTACTAAAACGATACTTCGAGAACCTAACCATCGACCGGAAGGTGAAGAACGGCAAAAATGGATGCTCCGTCAGTGAAAAAGATCACAAGCGCGTAGTTAAGCAGTTTAGACGTGATCCGAGAAGTTCGGTCCGGGATGTCGCCAATAAGCTGAATTTGTCAAGTTCATTCGTCCAGCGGACCAAGCAGCGGAAGGGCCTGCGTACATACAAGGTCCAGAAGGCTCCTAACCGCGACGAATGGCAAAACATGGTGGGGAAGACGCGAGCCCGGAAGCTGTACACCGAAATGCTGACGAAGCCGCATTGCCTGGTAATGGACGACGAAACCTACGTCAAAGCGGACTTTCGTCAGCTGCCGGGCCTGTTGTTCTTCTCCGCAGAGGACAAATTCAGCGTTCCGGAGGAGATTCGCAAGCAGAAACTATCAAAGTTTGCCAAAAAGTACATGGTGTGGCAAGCGATCTGTTCTTGCGGAAAGCGGAGCGCCCCCGTCGAGATGACCGGCACGGTAAACGGGCAGGTTTACCTTAAGGAGTACCTTCAGAAGCGCTTACTACCACTATTGAAGCAGCACAAGGCCCGACCATCTTCTGGCCGGATCTCGCTTCGTGCCACTATTCAAAGGACGTGTTGGAGTGGTACGAAGCCAACGGGGTCACCTTCGTGCCAAAGGAAATGAACCCGCCCAATGCGCCGGAGCTTCGCCCAATAGAGAAATATTGGGCGATTATGAAGCAGGCCCTCCGGAAGAACCCAAAAGTTGTCAAATCGGAGGCGGACTTCAAGAGATTTAGATTTCTGTTCAAAAAAAACTACAACCTGACGTTGTACAGAACCTTATGGACTGGGTTAAGAGGAAGGTGCGAGCATACGGGCTTGGGCTCGAAGTATGAATAAAAAGAAAATGCCAAAAGTTGTTTAATAGTTTTTATTTTACTGTCTCAAATGGCTCAGTAAGCATTTGTTTGAATTTTTTTTTTCTAAATTTCAATATTTTTTTAGTACTTCAATTTTTTATAATTTTTTTTTTTGATAATTTTTCTTGATACACCGCAGTAAGATGCACATTCAGTATTTTTTTTTCAAATTTTTATCTCGAAGCTTTTGAGGATGGCGTGAAATGAACGAAAAAGTACGTTTTTCACTATAGATCCTACGTCAAACCCCATAGGGGTTCAAATAAACCGCCAAAATTTATTATTTAATATCCTATACAATATTTGCCATACATCTGGTGATTTGGCTTGAGGGCACTTTTTACTTCCTTACCCGGCCAGGCCCTTTGAATTCAATCTGTCCGAAATGTTATTTTTTTTTATAAATAGTGTCCGAAGTTTGATTCTTATTCGCTTGATTTGAAAAGCATTTCATTAGATGATTTTTTTTAATGTTTTCAATCAAATAGGTACCAAAGCAGAATGCTTAAAAGCATATTGAACTAATTTATGAGAAATATCAATCAAATAATACCTGTGCATAAAGTTGAGATCTGTTTTCTGCATCATATGCCTTAAACGCCCGAAATATGATTCAGAACGGTATATTACACATTGTAAATTATGTAAAATGGTGAAGTTATGAAACAAACTATCAAGGGTAGCCTTTTAAACAATTTTTGAATTTTTTCACACCTAAAAATTCCGAAAATAATAACTAAATATGTTTGGTATAATAATATCAAAATAATTAATTGCATGTTGTTCCAATGTATCGAGATATATTGTGTCGGTTAATTTATTGATTTGTAATTGAAATCTAGGGAATTATTCAAATAATTGTAATTGTTGAGTGGAACTTGTCTATTGTTCTTAAAGTAGGGGTAAGATGGACAGTGAAATGTTAGTGACAAAGTAGAAACTGAAACTGTAGAAACTGTAGATTTTTTTTCGAATCTACGCGAAGCTTTAATTGAAAATGTGGTCGAATCTGACTATTTTTTTCTAATGGAATAGAGCTTTGGAGTTCATTGGCTCCGCAAAAAAAAATTATGAGCCTCACTTCTATTAGCAACCTTTTTGAAAGAAAGTTGAAATTCAATTGAAATGTAGTAGACTTCTGGAATGATGCTACACAATGGTAACGTTTTGGATTAGAGGACCACCTTCTTTCTTCTTCTTATATGGCACTCACGTTCCTAGAGGAACTCCGCCGTCTCAACGTAGTATTACTTGCGTCATTTTCATTAGTACTTAGTTGAGATTTCTATGCCAAATAACACGCCTTGAATGTATTCTGAGTGGCAAGCTCTAGAATACGCGTGACCACAGTGCAAGTCAGAGGAAATTTCTTTGAAGAAAAATTTCCCCGACCAGAACGGGAATCGAACCCGAACCCCCGGCATGTTAGGTTTTGACGCTAACCACTCGGCCACGGGAGCACAAGGACCACCTTGCCACATCCAGATTTCGCTGATTTTCGCTGTAGCTTCGTGAAAAATGAACACAAAAAAATGGAATGTACCGTCGATGGGGGTGAAAATGGGTCAAAAAAGGTAGTTTTCGAACTTTTTATTGAATAACTATCATAAATTAGAGTAAAACACAATTTTGATTACGTAGTAATGTTCTCTAACGATTAGCACTCGTAAGTGTTCAAGGAATCGTTAAAAATATTAATCTTTCACTGAACTACGATTAAATGAAAGTTAACCCAATCTCACCCCTTAGAGGGGGTGACAATGGGTCAAAGTAGTGAATATTACTTTCTATTAAGAATTGTGTTTAGAAATTAATTTCTCAATAATTTCAAGATAATTTAACAACATGTAAGTGTCTTGATTGATTATTTGAGTTACGAAATTAGTGTCAATCCACCTAGAACGGTAACGGTATTGAATTAAAGAGACTTTAAACTCAGAGAGTTCATTCGTCTCTCCACCTAGAAGTGCAATGGAAATGTTTATATACAGCCATTCCGTGTCAAACCGATGTAGTGCTTTTCCGATTTTCGTGAAAAGTGGTAGTGGTACTCTTTATCGCAAAACATGAGACCTGTATTTTTTATCATTAGGGTGATCATTTCCATTCTAGGGTTGTCCAAAAAATATTTTTTTCCCAAATGACTTTTGTTAAATTCATAACTTTTGAACTACTGTACCGATTCGGATGATCTACATATCAAGTAAAATAGGTGACCATTTCCATATTAGGATGGTCCGAAGGATATATAAAAAGGAGATATAAAATATATATAAGGAGATATAAAAAATATGGTGACCTTAGTTCCGTAATTATGTATGTTTTGAAAAACAATTACTCTCAATAATTACGAAAACAAAATCTGTTTTTTTTTCAAGTGTAATGTTTCCAAACAAAACTAGCTCATTGGCTTTAATTTGATATATGGATCGCTAAATCGGTGTAGTAGTTAAAAAGTTATAAATTATTGAATAAGGTCATTTGTGGAAAAAATGGGGAAAAGTTGATTTTTCGGACCACCATAACATGGAAACGGGCACCCTGATGAAAAATATAAAAAATACGGGTCTAATATTTTACGATGAGGAATGAAACTACCAATTTTCATGAAAATCTGACAATCACTATATCGGATTGGCATGGAATTCAATTTTGTGCTTGACTCTTTCTCACCCCTACTCAGTGTAAATAAGAAATTATTTCGAAAATATTGAAATTCGGATGGAAAAAAAAATTGATGTTCAAAATCAGTAATGACTTATACTCGCAAGACTTTGAAGAATCTTTCTATCCTATATTTACAATTTTAGTATTTTTCGTATAATGATGGGCATGAGATTTTTTCTGAGGTGTTATTGATACTTACACATCCAACTGAATTATTAAATAATAACTATTTGTACTACAGTTAAGTATTATGCATTGGAAGTTGTGGAAATATGTCTCTTAATAAACGGCTCACAGCTTTCAAAAATGGTCACATTATTTGTCAAGATATTACTAATAGTAAATGTCTCCATTTTTGACCCAATTTCACCCCCATCGACGGTATCTCATTTTAATGATTAAAAAACATTTTAATGATTCAAAAATTCAAAAGCAGAATCAGAAATCCAACAAAAGGAACCATTAGCTCTCATATTTATTTAAACGAATGCTTGAAGAAGAGATTGCTTCCATTGCATAGATTTATGAACAGTACTCAAAATTACCCAGTGGTAATTATTATGATGAATAAATAATAAATTTTCGGTAGTTCATGATGACAACCGATTGCGCTTTGCTTCGTAAACCAGGTTAACTTCAGAGAATAGTCTTCGCTGTAATACTACTGCAAGGAGCTGAAAGATAAACTCTAGCAATCCTTGCCCTCGATTGACTGCTTCGATTTTAATGCCAAATTTAGAATCGATCGCAAACGTGATGCACATTTCGTCGATTTGGTTAGCAACGGGATTTTTTTTCCTGAACGCGACTATTATTTTCATTTGCCACTTCGTCCTAAAAGTTTGATTCAGTTTAGTCTCATTTGTTTCATTTACAGGTCTTGAAGGCGACGATGAGCTGTTACTCTCAGAAGATTCGTCGCAAGATATTCTATATACTCCAATAACATCGCCAGCAAGATTGTTTAGGTTTCAAGAACTCCTAAATAGTCTGACTTGATCCTCGGGTCTGAAAAGGTTACAATTGAGTAATATATGATCTTCTCCTAAGTAGTTGAATCCTTATAAGAAAAAAACCCTGTTGCAGAAAACTTGAATATCTATTAAAGGATATCCACGGAAACGGGAAATTTATTCATAGTTCATTATTTTTATGTAAAAATGTGTTTATTTCTTTTAAAACGTAATCCTTCATTCGCTTCATGCACAAATGCAGTTTCGTATTTGCAAATAAAAAACCGAATATCCGACTGCCGGATATCCGGCTATCAGGCCTTGAAGCTATCCGGCCAAACTACTATCCTATCATCACTAATTGATAACAATTTCACCTAAATTTTTTCAGACCTTTTCCTCTACTTAAACCTGATCTTGTTTGTCTACGAAAATTATCTTAAATGGGCGTAAGCAAGGGTTATATATACTGCTGGGTGATAAAAAAATAGTTGAACAGTTTTGCATCAATAAAAAAAAATTTTTTTGCTTCGATATAAGGTAACGAGAAAAAAAATAAGTTGCCTTATATCGAGGTATAACTGTATAATCAAGTCTAAAATTGTATATAATCGAATCACATATAATCGAGTCTGTATATAATCGAGTCCGACCTGTATAACCAAAAAATTTAAGTGATTCGATTTTTTTATTATTTTCGAAAATTTTAGATTACTTTTCGATACACTTCTTAAGTCTAAACCCTCTGAATTGATGTACATCCCATCTTCCTGCGTTAATTTCCACGAAGTTACAGTCTTTCAAAAAATGTTACGATTCAATTTGCTGCTTCGAATGAAAAACTAAATAAACTGGTATTGTCTGATATTCGACGAACTAACATTCATGGACATGTTTCACTTTCAAAGAGTTGCATTACTATGTCAATTGAAGTAATGAAGTGATTTTTTTTTAAAATTGTATGGGAAAGTGGTTGAAATTACCTGTATTCCTATCATGTAGAATATGATTTCGTGTTACAGAAAGAAAGAGTAAAGCAAAGTTTACGGCTATTCATCTTAAATATAATGGTATTGTGGTCATTTGTTATATTAGGATGTCAAAAAAGTCCTGCGGTATTTTTTTTGAATTTTCATTTGTTCATAAAATTAGTTACAGTCATCTGTTTTAAGTCAAATATGCGCCGTTTTGTTCGATGACTTGTTCCCAACGAGATGCCAACTTCATAATACCCCTGTTATAGAAGCTCGCTTCCTTATTGTTAAAAAACTCGGATAGCCAATTTTCACAGGCCTCTTTTGTGGCTAACTTCTGACTACCTAGCTCGTTCGCCATGGACAAAAACAGGTGGTAGTCACTTGGTGCAAGGTCCGGACTATACGGCGGATGCAAAAGAACCTCCCATCCGAGCTCCCGGAGCTTCTGGCGCGTCACCAAAGAAGTGTGTGGCCAGGCGTTGTCCTGATGGAAGACAATGCGGCCTCTGTTTATCAAATATGTCCTCTTCTTCATGAGTGCTACCTTCAAGCGGTCCAGTTGTTGGCAGTACAGGTCCGAATTGAGCGTTTGGCCATAGGGAAGCAGCTCATAATAGATTATTCCTTGACAATCCCACCAAACACACAGTAGAACCTTCCTGGCCGTTAATGAGGGCTTGGCTACCGTCTGAGCCGCTTCAGCGGGCTTCGACCACGACCGTTTGCGCTTCACGTTGTCGTAAGTGACCCATTTTTCATCGCCAGTCACCATCCGCTTCAGAAACGGGTCGATTTTGTTGCGATTCAGCAGCGATTCACATGCGTCGATACGGTCAAATATGTTTTTTTGCGTCAACGTGTGTGGCACCCATACATCGAGCTTCCTTGTGAATCCAAGCTTCTTCAAATGGTTAATAACGGTTTGATGACTTATCCCCAGCTCTTGGCCGATGCTACGGCTGCTACTATGCCGGTCTTTCTCGGCTAATTCAGCGATTTTGTCGCAATTTTCGAGGACAGGCCTTCCGGAGCGTGGCGCATCTTCGACGACCTCTACACCAGAACGAAAACGTTGAACCATCGTTGTGCGGTGGAAATGGAAACTGTATCGGGTCCATAAACTGCACAAATTTTATTGGCAGCTTGAGATGCATTTTTGCCTTTGTCATAGTAGTACTGTAAAATATGTCGGATTATATCTTTATTTTGCTCCATATTTGCGACACTATAACTCAAGAACGATTTAACCAAACAAAACACTGTCAAGGACTATATTATAGCGCGCAAAAATACCTTTCCAACAAGCTATAGTATGACTCGATACAATGAATACAACTAGAACTACGCGTTTACAACGACACCTCGCGGAAATACCGCAGGACTTTTTTGACAGCCTAATATGTTACATTATTAAAATTAGAGAACTTCGCTGAACGTCTTCCTTATTCTCCTCGTTTGTCTATAATTTTGGGACCTACAATCTCAATCCCGGGTTCTTGATGTTTCATTCGTTATTTAATTTGTTCATCTTTTATCGAAGGTTATTAATTTTCCGCCGAAAAACTTCCGAACATCCTTTCTCGTTGCACAAATATCTTTTGAATTGGAGGTTTCCAACTTACTGAACTCGTCCTTGTTTTGCCAATCAATGCAATCATTTTAGGGAAATGAACAATTGGCTTCTGGGAGCAGTGAACCCATTTACTCCACTATCTCATCAGCCTTTCTGGTTTGGATTTGACAAAAAAGTGGCCTGTTTTCAACTCCTTCATTATCCAATCTTGTTGTGAGTTACAACAAATACTTCCGTTGAATGGTTCTCTCATCTGCATGATAACATTATGATCCAGAAGTTGGTTATGTGTCCAAATATAAAACTGCTTCATAATGTTCAACTAACCTACGGTTCCTCTGTCGCAGTGGAAGAAGCAACTCCAAAACTAACAACAACATTGAGTCATCGCAAATAACATTTCGTTACGTTTCATTGACAAAAAACCAAAAATAAAGAAACAACCGAAACCAACTACCAACTACACTACATAATACATAAGCCCTTATGAGGGTCGATCATTCTATTTAGGAAATGCTCCGACAATAGCAGTGGGAATGAACAAAAAAAGTGGGCGAGACATAGTGTGATATTTTTGCGATTACACGGACCCTTACATAAGTTGTAGCCATCGAGTACATCTCTCAGGGTCGCTTCCATGGTACAGAAAAAAAAACGTCAACTACAAACATTCAAAATAAACCGTCGCATTATTATGGAACCAGAGAAACTAGGAGTATGGGTTGCATGGTCCGATACTGGTCCGCGCGCCGGCTATGCTGTTTTTTTGGGTGTTGTAAAACGATTACAAACAATCGCGTCTTTCTGAGCGACGCTATTTTTTGTTGGCTTTCTCCCGCCGTCACCCGCCCCCACCCGCTGGCATAAATCTTCCACGCTGCGAAATACTCTTACGCGCGAGAAAATTGTTACACTGGCGTGAACACGGAGAGACGACTGTTTCGGCGCTTTTATTGTTGTGTAACACGTTGGTGCCGCAAATATGTTGCAGCTGTGGCCGAGTTTTTTCTTTCGAGTTTCTGTTTGTTTTGTTTACGAAAGGCTCGTAATCGAACAGAGAGTGTTTGAGGGAGGGGCGCGACTGAGTGCCTCTCGCGGCGTTTCGCTGTTTGTAGTGGTGGTGATCATGGCGATGGAACTCGAGCTGAGTTCGTGTGGCTAGAGCGAGAGAATGAGTAGCATGAGACGAGCAAGAGAATGGTCACAATGACGCTCAGCCGAAGGGTGGCCTCTCGAATGGATCTGAGCGACGTGAGAGATTTGAATACGCGCTCGTCACGTACTCGCTTTATAAACACAAAATTTCACGGTACTCTGTGGGCCCATATTTTTGTTTATATGTTATGTCACGCCGAGTTTTGTAAATCGCCCTCACAAGTTGTCAGACTTTTTTTATTTTCTTTTCTCGCTGTGCAACACTATTGTCTACGTTTTGTTTCACCTTCAGCGACAACGGAATGGTTTTTCTACTAGTGATTGCATTGCAAAAATGTTCGATGTTGAAGAACCAAGCCCACGCTTTCAGAACAGAGCTAAATTGGAAATGTTAGATCCTACCGCAGTTGTAAGTTATAAAACCAATCCGACAACGTTGTTTCGTCCATTACGATACTGAATTACGTAGTGATCATCTGTTATTTTCATCCAGAACACCGTTATTTTTACGAGAGAGCAATGGTGATGATGCAATCCTCTGTCTCGGTAACAGAAATGAATACAGATGAGGGAGGGTTTGAGAACATGCTTGCGGTCACGTAAGTTCTTTGTTCCCCGGATGAATTCTAGCAGAATTTTGTAGCCCCGTTGCAACTTACTCATCCCGGTTTTGTCACGATATTGCTGCTTCCCGGCGTGAATACATTGTTAACGTTTAGCTTCTAGAGAAATCAACTAAACGGTGGAAATGCAAGAGACGAACGATTTATGTAACGAGTGAAGTGTGACAATACTTGCATTTGTCGATTTGGAAGATAAATAATATGATCTCTGGCTAGTTACATGGAGCCTGATGGTCATTGAAATGGGGGAGTCATATTCAATCGATGAATACCTAATTGAAACCATTGTAGAAGGTTGCCGTTAATCCCAAGCCTGTCCAGTTTGGCGACAGCTATACAGTGGTTTATCGAAGGCTGCAGTCAGATCCGTATAAATAGCGTCCGTTTGGGCATGCTTCAACATGTTGTCGGTGATGTAAGAAGTGAGGCACAGTAAATTTGTGGTGGTGGAGCGGCCCGTCGTGAATCCGTGTTGGTCAGTACTTATGTACGGTTTGCTGAGAGCGTCTAGCGGTTCTCTCTCGGTAACGAGCTCAAATAGTTTTGCCAAAGCGCAAAGCGAAGTGATGCCGCGATAATTGTTAATATCTCGTCTATTTCCCTTTTTATGGACTGGGAACATATGCGATAGTTTCCAACAGGTCGGGAAAACACCGGTGGCTACAGAGAGTTGAAATATGTGGAGCAGCGGGATCAATAGGTCATTCATGTGCGTTTTGAGAAAAGCTGAAGGAATACCGTCGGGTCCCGGGTTGAACGACGTTTTAAGCTTTGAGAATGACCTTGAAATCATCTCCGTATTGATGTCGAACCTACTCAGAGTTTGGCTAGAACGGGGGAGGTAGCTAGCAGCATGCCTGGTATAGTCGTCGGTTAATGTTTCATCGGTGAAAACACTGGCGAATTTTTCTGAGAATAGGTTGCAGATATCCTGCTGAGTATATCCGTTGAACGTCATAGACGATGGCAGGCCAGCTTCATGGCGCTGCTCGTTGACAAAATTCCAAAATTGTTTTGGACGGGATTTGAGTTTCCTCTGTATTCTACGCTGATAATTCAGGAAAGATTGTTTCGCGACACGTTTGTATTCGTAATTGATTCTCGCATACTGGCATTGAAGAGTTTGTGTGCGGTGTCTGGTGAACTTTCTTAATGCGGCCCTCTTTATGGATTTCATTCGTCGAAGTTCGCGTGTTTGCCATGGTTTTCGGGACGTATGGACGCACTTCTTCTTTGGCACATATCTATCGATGACATATGCCAGGACGTTGGAGAATGTTACAGCTGCAGACTCGACGTTAGCGGTATCTAATATGTCGCCCCAATTGAGGCTAGAGAACAACTGGCTGATACTACGATGGTCAGCATTACGAAAGTCGTTAGAAACGACTACAGGTGAAATATTCCCAAAGTATATTCTAGCAACACCAGTAATATTCAACATCAACAATGCGCAATAGCGTAGAATATACGCTGTGCATTTCGCGAGAAGCATAGTCGAGTGTCCCGTTTTTCCAAATTGATAGAGAAATAAATTACCAGACTGCGAAATACACATTTGACAAAAAATTAAAGGAACACCTGACAACATCGTGCTTTTTTTGTGGTTATTTGAAAGGCTGTAATATCCTGAAAAATCTGCACAAAAAGATTGGATGTACATCATTTTAAAGTTTGAAGTTTCTGAAATTTTAGAATAGTTTACGCTTTTATTTTTATCTTGTTGTGTGTCCACCAACAAATTGTCGAGTTGTAAGCGTTCGGAATATTTCATTATTGTCTACATCTTTACATGTTTAGTGTTGAGATTTTCATTTTGCCCCCTATATATTTCTATTAGACGAAGCCCCGTCTCAAAATATAATTTGAATGCGGCTATAAATACAGCACTTGTTCGCTAACTGGGCTGTTCTTCAACTGGGCGCTCGCTAACTGGGCTACAGCAGGGTTAAAATTCAGTTAAACGTCAAATATAACATAACCAACAACATTGGTGAGGGATACTCCAATTCATCACAGGTCTATAACCATCAATACACTGAGAGAAATAATTAGTATGTAGGGGAGAGGGGGGTAGTTTCGGACGGAGGCAGTTTCGGACAAGGCTTTTAAAAAATAAGAGGTATAATTTTCAACCAAATCAATAATATAAGTAAGTTGGCAGTCCTTCCAACAACAGCAGGCATATAGTTTGACAGCTTCTGGTCGTTAATTAAAACAACACAGTGCCCTTTTTCGTATACGTTTATAAACTTTTAAGCTTGAAGTTGTAAGTATTTCACCAATTCCTTTGTGAACAATTTAGAAATTTGAGTACACCAAATGTTCAACCTTTTCCGAAAAACCACCACTCGAGGACGGAAGAAGGGGAAATCACGTATTTTGACATAACAGGAAACACCAAACCCTAGAGGCAACCAAATACAAGAGAGCCAAAAGACTGAAGCACTAAGACTACGGCGAAGCCACGGTATTTTGATTAATATTCATCTTAACCAATAATTGATCAGTTATTTATGTTTTGAATTGAATCTGAAAGAAATTGATAAGATTTAAGTTTTCTTAATACATCTGATCTCAGTCTTAGTTTACGTGAAAGAAATTGGTGAAAAAACACAAAATTTTCATTAAGTTAGCTAAGTTTTTTTTTCGTTGTCCGAAAGTGCCTATACTATTCGTACATTCTACGTGAGTAAATGGTAAATACAAATGTCAACATTTATTCCACGCTCGAAGTATTTTGCTGCTAAATGATTGGCGAGTTGGTTGTGCACATCTGCGCTGGTATTTTGTTACCGGTGCCGTCTAGAGTGTTATTTGTGCAATAGATGAAGTGGACCAGCTGAAGACTTATTGAAGAACCCAGCAAACATTAAATCGTATAATCAGCCGATATACATCATCATTTATCCAATATTTTGGGTGGTGTATGATGCACCAAACTGGCGCAAATAAATAAATATTGTCATTCGAATATACGAAATCACGGATCTTGATATGTCAAATTACTGATACGATGTAACATGGCCTCGATTACGATCTAATATGAGTTAAATCGTATGAGTAGCCATAATTGGAGGCGATATATATACATCGAAGACAAATCGAAGATGATCGGTATGCCGATATACGACTCCATCAATGATATAGGAAATTGTGTTTTGGCATTCTATACGATTTCGGATATACATGATGCATCCTTTGATTGATATTTTATATGATTGTTATTTGATACGAATTCATATGCGACCTAGCATGTGCAAAAGTTATACGATTCAATGTTTGCTGGGGTAATACAATTTTTAGGCAGTACTGCATTGATCTCATCAATATTAGAAACTGCATCAGCCTGATATGCATAAATGATTTCGTATAGATCGATTTTACGATAGTGTAACCGATGTTTGTTACATCTAATTAAGATCTAATCTGTAGTGATCAATAAAAAAGTGGTTTTCGCATTTTATACGATTTCAAATGTACAAAATCTATTCTTTGATCGACATTGAATATGATTTTGATCCGATCTCACTTTAAATACGATTTCTAATATGCCAAGCTAAGTGATTTGATGTTTGCTGTTTTGTAAAATGAATGTCAGATTCAATGGATATACCTACCAGAGGTTAGTCTATTTTACTCGATAGGATACGTAAGTTGGAATGTGTCATATCTGTTATCTATTATATATATATATATATATATATATATATATATATAAATCTCGTGTCACGGTGTTTGTTACCGAACTCCTCCGAAACGGCTCGACCGATTTTGATGAAATTATACTCAAAATACTTGGTAGGTATGAGAATAGGTTGTAAACTATATATGATACCGGTAGGATACCGATAACCATACATTTAATACCGAATAGGGTGGCTCTACGCCGAAAAAAAGATCTGGATATTTTTTTCAAAAATTTGACTTCATACCATACATCTAACCTTAAATTTTGACCCCAATTCCCTATTTTTAATTACGATTTTATTATTTTTGTGTAAAAAATATTCTAATAATTTAACCGTTGTTCGTTTTTTCAACAGAACGAATTTATTTAAGTTGTTCAATGACTGATGGCGTAACGCTCGCTTTATTGAACATCCATCTACAAATACACAAGTATCATCAATTCATCTAAAGCAGGGAACATCTCCGACGAGCTGGAAGCCTTTTTGAATGAGCACAATGAGTTATCGAAATTCTTCAAATCACATTTGCTCGGATTACAAAATGACAATAACGCTATTGCCATCAACCCTGATAAAACATTAGCTGGAGAGCACGTGTGTAGATCCAAAGCACAAGCGCTGCTGAAATCATGATAGCACGGTGACACGAGAAATTTAATGCGAAGAAAAAACAATAATCTGGAATTCATCGTTGACACACATCGTTCATACGACCCTCGCTATGTTCTTCTTCAATGGCACTAACGTTCCCAAGGTTTGCCTTCTCAACGTAGTACTACTTGCGTCATTTTTATTAGTAAATAGTTGAGATTTCGATGACGAACAATACGCCTTGAATGTATTCTGGAGTGGCAAGCTCAAGAATACGCGTGACTACAGTGCAAATCAGAAGGGTTTCTTTAACGAAAAATCTCTTGCATAAACATTAGACCAACGAGACCCCGTCACAGATACTTAATTCATTATGAACATCATTTCTCATTTTGATTTAATATTTATGAACATGCGACGAAACAAACAGAGGGCGCGCTCGAAGGATTTTTATGTTTATCATATGGTGATTTGACATGGTCAAGAAACGCCAATTCAAGATATCGTAAGCTGTGCCAACAATTTATGGTCGACATATACGCGAAGGTAGAGAGTGAACGACTGCAATTCTTACTACACAATCAACAAAAGCGGTGCGAGGAATAATACATTCACTTGCGAGACACTATCATGAGCAACGCCGACACAGCTTTAGTTATAGCCAGGCCAAAGCGCAATGCATTGTCATGACATTGCGCGTGTGTTCAAACACAAAATGAAGTTCGATCGTATTCGTCCCCACATATTGTTGGTTGTATTCTGTTGAATGGAAAAAGCGCAATTTTGCATTCTGTTCAAGCTCAAGTCCAATCGAGTTGAGCAAATGTGACAACCTTGCCACGCAATTCGACGTAAACAACATTGGTCTCCATGTTCCATTTCTCTGAAGCAAAAATAGTAATGGTTTTTCGGGTGGAATAAACACGCAAAATTTAGCATTCAAACACATTCAAAACAAATTTAGCATCCAAACGAAATCGAATAATAATTTTCATTCAAATTTCAACAATTTAGAATTATTTCCGGAACTATGCCGATCAGATAGAGAGTAAATTGAACCACAAATACGGATGGCTTATTTTGACCATTGTTTCGTGACAAGGCGAACGAATTTATGAGTGTAAAAGTCGATTTCGATCGAATTGTAAAATCCGATCACTCATATGCGTATATGAATATTGAGTTCTACAAATCGGTGAAGAGTAATAAAAACATCCATGAATAAAGGAAGCTGTGTTTCAAACTTAGATTACCGATGTGAATACTCCTCGATTGAATGACAACGGTAAAATAACGCGATTCCAAACAGGCCGATTAATCAGCTCCATTGATGTTAGCTTGCGTATCGCTGTTTTCCAATTTATGAACGAGACCAAGCTGTTATAAACTAAGCCATGTTGAAAATCACATGCACGTATTTTCTAACAAGGAGACAGCAATAAATATTGATTTTCTATATTTCATTTTTTCTACTTTACGACAAACTTATATTACTTTTTTCAGTTGACGTTTAACTTTTAAGAGATCAAACATGTCAGTTACGTTAATAAAATAAACCAAGAAACATCATATAACCTTTCGTTCAAAGCATTTAATTCGTTTTTTTATCGGTCACATTCGATTTATTTTAAAGATCGTTAAATATTCAAACACACTTACAATACAATAGTGTGTTTTATTCGACACCCAAAATATTCACTAGAAATAATTTATTTGGCAGAACAACGTTTGCCTGGTCAGCTAGTTATATTATATATTTTATATTTTATATTTTTATTGTTATAAAAAAACAATGCGGAGGTTAGAGTTTTTATTTAATTGTAACACGTGTATTTTCACTGGGTAAATGTAGCGGATATTCGGCTTTCGAATCATGGTGGTGCTTGACATATATGTTTAACAATTTCTCATTGTAGACTAAATCAATAATTATCACGGTAAAAAATTACTAGATTGGTTGCATTTTTCGAAAAGTTCGTTATATTTACTAATTATTTCTTTCAGTGTGGTTTTTGTTTTGCGCTTCCATATTTTTCAATTAATATTTTTTGAGTGCATCATTGACTTTCCCCTCGGTGTTTTTTGACGTTTGAAAAGTCAGCCCAACGAGCAAAACTCGATAACTGGACTGTGCTTCCTGCCCAGTTAGTGGACAACCGCTGTACATATCAGAAACAGTAAAATGAAAATATTTTTGAGACCAAAAACACAGATTTCATTATGGCAATCCTGACGCATAGCACTTCGTGTTTCTGGTACAATTTAAGATGAAGTGTTTCACTAATTTACTCAAAACTTTGATTGATCGACTAAAAATGGCTAAACGTATCAATAATAGACAAGGATTTTGAGGATGGGCAAGCCTAAATAATTTTCTAATAACATTGGAACTTGCTGCTTACTGCATATTTTCAAAATACAGTGCATTTCCTAAAGCACTGCAAAAAAAAAACGGTTTCCGATACTTTTTCAAAATCGATGCAAAAATTTTAATTTTTCAGCTCCCATCAGCTTTCATACCCGTCTTTTCTTGAAACTGGCATACATTCTAAAAATCAATCCTAACAATTGGAGAATAATTTTATTTTATAATTTTATATCATACGTAATTTTATATTATTCGAAAGAGAAATAGTTTACTCTCTCAAGTAATTGACAAGTTTTGCCATTTTTGTTAGATTTTGCTTACTCTCTTACCTTTGAGTAACCCCTCGTTTCTTCATGTTATGACAGTTAGAGCTGTGTGGTGTTGTTAGCAATCCATATTGAAACGTTGTTTACCTTGTATGAACGATTTTTTCAATTCTGTTTGAATAAAAAACAATTTTGTGAAGTAAAAATAGCAATTTCATCATTCTGCATTATAAAAAAAACATTTTTATTGCATTTTCATTCAGCGGCGTAGTATAGGGGGAGGGGGGGGGTGCTGGCGTTATTTTGAATAGAATTCATCCGTTAGTGATTTTTCTTTGTGCATTTCATATTTCATAGAGGCTTTACACTTGAAAGTTCATTCGTCTTTTCTCAGTGATTGGAGGTGTTATTCAGCGAGAAATTCCACCATGGAAATGTTCATGCAAAAGAATCATTCTTGGGTTTTTTCGTTTTGAATGGGTGGAGGTTGCTGATACAAGTGAAGACATTCGTTATCAAATGGAGAATGACGGTTCAGCTTCTTCCAGCAGTGTTGGTTTCCACTTTCCTGAGTTCTATGTACTTCTGGTGCGATGTACTACATGAAGTAAATCTAGCGCAGAACTATTTACAAACCATAGGATTTTCTCTGAGTAACGTTGTGATCACACTCAATGCACATGTAATTTTTCTTATCGCGTAAGAGCATAGAAAAACTGTCATTGGGAGATACAAGAGCGATCAAAATCGTCAAAAGGAATAGCCGAAATTTTAAAATCAATTCAAGCAAGATACATGTTAGCAGTATCATGTTAGTGACTAACTGACAACGTAGAATTAAAAAATGACAAATTTCTACGCCCAAGTTTCGAACATGGACATTTGAAGGCCGCAGGAATAATTCTGGACGATGCCAATTAATAGACTGCATTGGGAGTGTTACAGTTCATCGTGGAATGGGACTTCTCAGGAACGCTTCAAAATTTTACAGTGAGATTGAAGCTGTTACTAATGATTTGCATTTCTGTGGCACCTAGTGAAAGAATACACGAGCTAAATCGGGTCGACATGTGATTTCAACAAGACGGTGCCACATGCTACACAGCACACGATATGATGGAACTATTCCGCAATAAATTTGGTGAGCAATTCATCTCTCATTTTAGACCAGTGAATTGGCCACCAAGATCGTGCGATTTAACGTCCTAGGGCGTGTATTTGTGAAATCTCCTTTTTAAGCCGATAAATCAGCATTAGTTCGAGCACTTGAAGACAACATCACACGTGTTCTCGTTAAGATACCAGCCGATATGCTTCAAAAAGTAACTCGAAATTGGACTTCACATATGGATCACCTGAAACGTAGATGTGACCCACATTTACATGAAATAATCATAAAAAAGGCAAGGAAAATCTCCAAAATCAGCGTCGGTTTCGGCTCCTTAAGATATTTATTGTATTAGAAGAAAATGTAGTCACATATCGTAAAACAAACAATTTGTTTTAATATTTCCTTATTTTGTAACCCTCAGGGACCGGCAAGAGGCTCAACGTGTTAAATTTGAGTTTCTTAGATCGGTAAAATTGATTTTTCATTAGAAAACGAAAACTTAGATTTGATAACAAGTTTTGATTGGAGGTGATCCCCTGAATGCAATAAATGTGTAATTGATGCCAGAAAAAATCAGCACTTTTCACTTTTATGAAATATTTTTTTACATTAGATTATTCAGGAGACATAAGACACTTATGCAAACAATTATTCTATTCTTCAACATAATTTAAACCAGTAGATGCTCAAATAATGATTTCAGCGTATCCGAATGAGCAGAACTTTAGATGAACAAAGATTTTGTCGCATGAGACACTTATGCGATCATTCTAATAACATGATACATCTATGCAAACATTAGTTCTTATTCTTATGAACAATGTTTTCCATCACACCAAAGTGTTACAATGATCAAATTCTGCTGTTATTATTTTTGTCCCGCATTCCTATGCATTTAACGCACGGTGCGTTGTCTTGTGTGGGTGACAACTTTGTTTGATACTGAGTAGCGTTATCTATTACTCATAGGAGCACCGTATTGATTCGTGAACAAGTTCACTAGACATCAAGCTTCGTTTAGGAAAAGCATAAACTGATACTTGGTTGAATAAAATATAAGATTAGCATAGTTTCTTGCTGTGGTGGCTGAGAGCAGACAAACGACCACAAAAAGTTAATAGCGATATATTTTTAAAATCTCTTGATTTTAAAAATATTTCAATTTCAAAAATATATTTACTGCACTTGTTGGAATTTAGTTTGAAAGGAAATGTATTGCATTTTTTATATTTTTTTTCGGATATACTTATACTCGAAAACAATTTTTTCCACTATAAATACAATCGAAATAAATCATCGCTCTCCTTTGAAAAATTACTTTTTGGCAGCCTGTTTGCAAGGGAGTTTGGAAAAAATTGTGGATCATTTTGCTTTCAGCTAAAGCACGCAAGTCAAATATTTGACTAGAGAATAAACGAAGCTGGTAATGATATTTCTAGAATTCTAAATACGAATAAACTGCTCAAAGTGAACATTGGTAAAATATCATTATCTCAAAACTAGTGGAAAAATCGAAAAAAGTGATACTTTTGGGGGCGCTATCTACCCTCACTACGTCGCTGGTTGCCACCATATGTATTCACAAGATTTCAAAAAAAAAATCTAAGAGGGTAGCATCAAACCGTTTTTCGGCTGATTTGGCCTGGAATTGCTCCATATCGGTAAAAAAAGCAATGTCCGATAACCACCTTCCAACTGGTCCTCTCCTATAAATGGTAATCGGCAATTCCGTCGTACCAGCTTTATATAAGGTGCGTTGTGCCAATTCGTTCTCAGTTGAGATTTCGAATTTGAAGGATACTCCTGGAATGAGTGCGAAGACAGCAAGGACAAATATTCAGAACTAACCAATGATAACATGGGAAAACTTGTTGGAGTTTAACTTGAATGACTCTGATGACTTGGTGACTCTTTAATCACGGCAGGATTTTTCTGGGCAATCCAACACTCCCAACCGACATTTCAATGTTATAAAGTAATGATTCTAACGGAGTCATATTCACACACCTAATACGAACACATGTGTGCTTTAAATCATGCAGAAACTACAATTGTTTGTTATATATTTTAGTTACCCAACCACCACTTAGGCCCAACGTTACAGATTAGAGTGTGAACTAGATTACGTCTTTGATCGGATCGTATTCAAATGGGTTTTTATTTAAATTTACATGAATCTGTTATGACGTGTCGCTTCTACCCAATATCATAACTATTGTTACACAACCCTAGGCTTAATCACCCTCGCATTCGCGGAAAACATAGACACAGCTTCGTATGACCGTAACCACTCTCTGATTTCGTTACCCCAACCAGGAGGGGAAGAGCACCATTCAAGCTTCCCAATCATGCGGTTATAAGGAGAAAGAGCAACGACAACAACAACAGAAAAAAAAACAGACCAAGCGCATTTTCACGACCGACGACGCGCGGCGATGAATCGGCGCTGCGACCGCAACTCCACGCCATGCGTAACCTCAGGTAAATTGCCAGACAGAGGCCGCCGGCTCAATTCGCGGACGCCGCGTAATCTTTATATAACCTAAATCTTTCAGTTTGCCCATTTGTGTGTCGGTCTGCTTCGTGGTTCTGACCAAGGCACGGCTCTGTTAGTCTGGGGTGCTTTACTGGGGCTCCGTTTCGAACGAAACCGAATGTAGGTTGGTTCGTCTGGTTTCGACTTTGTGTGGAGTGCTATCAAACAGCCGTCTGCTGTTGGGGTTGTGTGAACAAATGGGGCCTACGACGAAATCGCTGGTGCCACCAAACCACCAGCACCACATTACCCAACCCATTTGTTTGCATCTTTCAGCTGCGTGAGTTACCCAATCGGTGCGTAACGAGATTTATTGATGGATGGAGCGATCTTGTGATTATTATTTTTACATGCACACTTTTTTTTTGGAATTGTAGCATTTGCTCTCAAATTTATCAGCTTCAACCCTTCACCGGTATAACCATTTGCATCATCACTTTCGTAACAATGTTATTAAGAAAATCTCGCTTGTTCTAATATATGCGACATGGTTGTGGTGTTAGTGATAGATTATATATCATGAAAACACCATTATAGTAATGCATAGTCATCATTGATTGCGGACTGCATAACATCTTCGTATTTTTTTAAATCTCATCCATTGTATTGGAGTTCTATCCGTAAAACAAATATAAACAGAGGAAATCCAGTTTTGATAATAAAATGAGATTTGTTCGACAAAAATGCATTTGCAAAAAAAAGAGGGGAGTAGAGAATGGCTCACAAATTCTTGATGGTGTTGAATTTCCAGCTTTGTGGAGGACATTATATGAGTTTGTTACGGTATGAAGAAAAATACATTTTGGTTCTCTGTGTTGCTGTTTGATAACCCTCCTGTACTCGCGTGCAAAATCATAACACGTATACTCGCACACGGTGTCACAGACCGAAAATTGAACTTCTCTGTAATGTTTCCATTATGTATTTTTCAGGCTTTATTGGCATTTATTTGAAGAAGTTTGTATGATTGAATGAGAAACTCAAAAAAAAAATGTTTTCTTCGTCTTTATTATGTTTTAATAGTCATCTAATTCAGCCTCCTCAAAACAGAGTAATTTTTGATATTCCAACACGAATAACGAAATTTAAAGTTTTCACTGTTATTAATTAAAAGTGAAAACTAGCAACTGAATATAATTCAAGGAAGTATAAAGAGCTAAAAAATAACATAAAAACGTATTAATCGATTGTGATTTCATTGGAGTAAGAATCAGAACATAGCATAACTGCATGCTCGAAAAAACATATTTTTTTACATTTCATGCAGTTGTTGCGTGTTTTTCGGGTCTTTTATCGTAGAGAATAATGTATAACGGCCTTCTAGAAGAATACCAGATGATAAAGGCTCTGGAATATAAAGTTTGCATATTACTAATATTCTTTGTCTCTGTATTCTTGGTAAACTAAGATATAATGCCTTTTTTTAGATGGGGCATAAAAAGATGATATAAAAAGATTTCTAGGAACTTCATTTTCTATTTCTTGTTTTCTTGTCGATATTATCCATTATAAAAAATATACCCGAAACTGTAACTGTTAAAAATAATCATAAACCCCCGATAAGTTTATAGTTTACAGTTTACAATTCTTCCACAAGTGAAATTCTTTCACAAGTGTGGATATCTATGGCCATTATATTTAGCGAATAACTATACGAAAGTCAAATATTTATATTTTGCTTTTGAACGTATGAATCTAACGACGAAAAATTAATATATGGATCCGTTCAATCCAGTTACAAAAGGGACTGAAATCAAATAAGAATAGTCCGGTAATGATTTTATGCTTTATATTCAATAAATACTCCACGCCACTAACATCAATTTATACATTTCATTCGAAAATATTCTAGAATATGGAAAAAGGCACTTGTCCAAATATGTTGCTCCTATACTCGCGTCGGTGTGTCAGACTGAAAGTGTTAAAAAAGTGGCACACGTCCCCTTTGTAACAACACATGCGATACGCTAAACGATAACGAACGACGAATAACGAAGCTAAAGAGAATCGCAAAGTCGTAGTGTTGATATTTTCTGAGAAATGAACGAATTATTGATTTCTCGGTCTGACAGACCAATGCGCGAGTATAGGAGTGTTAAGGATCGTTGTATTTCTGCACACAAACTGGTTTTCCAGACCCATTTTTATCAATGTTGATAAAAGAATGCTGAAAAACACATGGTTGTGCTCGTCAGTGCACTATTCATGTAACCGATTAGCGTATCCAGCCTTTGCCTAATTTTACACTGGTATTTCCATGATTTCAAATTAATTCAAATTGGAAGACAATGCGAACATGTTAAAAAACTGCAAAAAATCACTTTGTTTTTTAATGTCGAAACGTAATCAATCGAGGGGTCTCTTTGTGAGCATTCACAGTCTTGATATCAGTTAACATACTGGGCACTTTTCTATTTTCTATTTTCTGATTACATCCACTGACGATATAGAAATTTTCGTCAAATCGAATTATGATTATAATTTTTTAAAACGGATATTTTGTAAAGTATTAATTATTTGAAAAATAAAACAAGCGTTTGTCCATACTACTGTAATAATGTATTGACTATATATTCAACTTGGCAATGCCTGATGGAACACATATTACATATTCTCATATGGTTTTTGATTCTTATATAGTTACTATCTGACCCGGCAAACTTCGTCCCGCCCAAAATTTATTTTTCGTTATCACATCCACGTTTTCTTACTAAGCGCACGTTCATGGGTCCAATATCAGAACTGTTCATTGATTGATCTTCTAATCTCCCCTTTAAAATTACCTTTTACTATGAAATTCCTAGTACTTCTACCAAAACTCGGCATTATAATATCAGATTATTTTCACAATTCTCGTTCAAGATTTTTCAACCACTTGCAAAAAACATGTTTCTCCGTTACATGGAATAAATGTTTGACACAGAAAATATGATAGAATAAAGACAGCTCTAAATCGGACAATTCATTTCTCGAGTTTTGCTCTTATCAACACATTCGGCGATCCATTTTTATTTATATAGATAGAAGACGATATAGGAGTGCGTTTTATCACATTAAAATATATTTCCACTTTTAAACGAAGACCAATTTCGTTAGCGCAAACATCAAATGGTCTAACAGCGCTTGTAGAACATATGCGAATTAAATTTTTCGAATATTCCCATTTTTCTCTAGAGCTTTCCGAAAATTTTCAATTGTCATATTTTGTTGAAATAAACTGAAAAGAAAACAAATTTGGTTCTGTTTGTTTGATTAGTTCTTGAGTTATGCAGAAATTTATTTTTCATTTGTATGGCCGCCTCTCCTTAGAGAGGAGGGAGGAGTGTCGAACCACCATAGAAACGTTCTTCGATCCCTAAAACCTTTATATGCTAAGTTTGATTCCATTTGCTTGATTAGTTCTTGAGTTATGCAGACATTTATGCTTCATTTGTATGGTAGTTGTTAGTTGTTTTAGTCCCCGGTTGTTGTTTTATAAAATATGTAGCGTTAAAGTTTATCGCTCGCGAGAAGAATAATTTTATTTAACCAAAGTATGAGATCATTTCCAATATCCGTCTTATAAACAGATTCATGAAATTCAAAATGTTACTATACAAACAAATCGTATGACCTATTTACCTACATGGTCCGTCTAACCCGCACTTCCCCTCTGCCAAAATACTTAACCCATTTTGCGCCAATCGTTCGAAAAATCGAACAGCAACTTTGATAATTTTTCATTTCTTTGTAAAGAAACCAAATGGTAATATTAGCTACCACTTACCATCATTTTGTTTCAATTTTGTATGAATTTATTGGGCAATAAATTCGATTTAAAGCAAATATACAAAACATATGTTCACTTTCTTATTATTACTATGATAAAAAGCACACATCGTGATGTAGGGCTAAAATCATTTGATTCAGATGACATTTTTTTCTGCTGAATCAATACCAACACATCTGACTTCCGCAGCACCATTTAGTTTGTTTACTTTCGTAAACGGGAGGTTTTTTCATTTATTTAAGCATTTTCATTTGTAAATGTTTTAAAGTATTAATTAATTAAGCATTATTTCATTTTATCGAAAAGTAACATTTCTTTGACAACCTTGAGTTATGGTGGTCCATAGAATTGTGTGTGCGGAGGAAACTATAATCCTCAATGTCATTGTATTTGTACTGAGTAGTTTTTGGAAAATTTTCGATTTTTCGGGAAATGGATAATCAGTAAGAAATAATTCTTAAGCATAGACATTTCTCCACCGCCAACGGTAAAACTAACAACAATTGCTTTCGTTTGTAAGAAAAATCCTTCCGGTAATAATTGAAAACTACATGAAATATGAAGGGTCACATTTCACTATAGGAGAATTGATTCAGAGACTTCCATTCCTCTGAGACTTATAGACTTTCATTCCTCTGTGCTTGTTCGTCCCGGAATGTAAAATTGATGCATTTATGAATGCCGCATATTAGCTAATTGAGGTGTATTTTAGTTCGAAGTATGTTTGTACTTGCAAAAAAATTGCAAGTTTCAGCCAATGTTCGATTTCTCAAACAGCCATTTCCCGGAAAATGGAAGATTGAGAAAAAAACCTTGAACAATGAGGTTTCTTTAGCGTCAATGATCAAAATTACGGCCATGGGCAAAAAAGGATCAAAATAATATTGAGGAAAGATCACACAAAAACTTACCTGCTATGATAATTCGATACACCACAGTCTTTGTCGTCGGATCGGTTTCTAGCATGGTTGCCACATGTAAAGAATATTCTGTTTTCCACAGATTTTTCTCCAAATTTCAGATACAAAATCTGTACATACAGAAAAACAGATTTTCAGCGAAGATGCAGAATTAACGGTTTTTTTCAATTCGATTTTGAATATTTTATTTTATTACAGTGCATTTTTCTTATCTACCCTCTTACTAATAAACTTTGATCTTTTCGTTGAGTCATGAGGATACCTTAATTTATGAAAATGTTGAACCATATTGTCCTGATTCTTTCTGAAGAAGACGACTGCAGCTAGGAAGATGACCTTTGAATCGATTTGTCGTGACTTTTACATTGAATTCGGGAAATTTCGATTTAGAAATTTTAATTTCGAATTTCGAAGATTTCTAAGCGATTTGATTTCAGCGATCCGGTTATCAAATCTGAGCCTTGATAAACCCTCAAACTTTCGTCAAGCTACCAAACCATAATGATTTTTTGTGCCAATTTGTTCAATTCGTTGGAACAAGTAATAGACAAGGCTTGGATAATGAATTCTATCTATTGCTTAGGTCGTTTGTAAGACACTTTTTGATAATTCAACATTCATTAGCGTGTAATTATGTTTATATAATTTATTTTTTAAAAGTCGAGAATTTTCTAGTCGAATTTCGTCTCACGAGCACTCATCTGGATATTCAATGCAGAATGGTCGTTGGGAATATGTTAATGAACATATTTTCAATGCGCTGGTGTAGTCTTAGCCAAAAATACATGAAATTAGGATAATCGATTGCATTTTTTTTTTCGGTTTCAAATTACCTAAAAATGCATAAAACGTCGAGATTTGGTGTTATCTCAAAAACAATTTTTTTGTCGAAAACAGAGCTGCAATTTGTCGTGAGAATCAAGTGATGGTACTCACACAAAGATAATCAACAAATTTTGTACTACGATTATCTTTGGTGACCATCCCAAAGTCAGTCCAATAGTGTGAGAAGAGTATTATCACAACACTAAAGGCTGATTTAGACGATGCCAGTCAGCGCTCTAGTTGAAGTATCCAGTGAATAGAGAATAGACACTCTGTTCAAGTTAGAGGCCAATTACTTGTTCGATACTGGTACAAGTAACTTGGACAGAGTGTCTGTTCTCTGTTCACTGGATACCTCAACCAGAGCGCTGACTGGCATCGTCTAAATCAGCCTTAACACATGGTGAGCCTCTACTTGACAGTAGAAATCCGAGCTTCTTGGTGAGCGTCCTGTCGCTGAAATGTCAGAATAGTGCGACACTCAAAAGTCCAGCTGATGGTTTGGTGTTTGGCGATACAACATTCGCCTCTTTGTGTTCGTTCTTCGTGACTAGGGATGCCAGATGTGAATATACAGTTTCATTTTAAATACAATTTGAAGAATATTGTGTTTTCAGGCATGTATTTTCTTTTCAACTTTTCAACCGCCCTCACGTTTTTAGCGGCACTTCGCCGACTCTACGTAGTAATACACGTGTCATTTGTATTAGTACTTAGTTTGTGGAATAACACGCCTTGCGTATCCCCTCTATTCCGGCTCACGATCAGGTTTGAAATTAGCAAAATGATGCATTTTGTAACCCGTTCGACTTCGATTTTTTTTACCAAATTTGTTTCTCATCATTGCAAGGATACTAAATCTGCAGACATGTTCGCAATTTTACTGATATTTAATGTCCTGTCTATCCTGTTGCAAACTTATATTTTCAGTTGCAGACTGTAGGGATATGGTATTTCTTCTCTTTATGACTTGATTCCCTGCGCTTAAAACCCCTTTTTTCAAACATTACTTTGCTATTCTCGCGGTTACAAAAGTATCTGCATCTCAGATTTATCAACATTTCAGATTTTTGTCGAAGATTTTCAAAAAAATCATCTGGCATCTCTTGAGGTGATGCATTTACTCTGACAAAGGCCAACACGAAAACAACAAGTCACCAAGTATTTTTGTATTATACATCAAATATTTTTGTGTACAATGGCTCTCTGAGTTGACCGCTACCGATCGCGCCAGCTGTCCAAACTGGACTACCACAAAACGCAAGTTGCGCATCTGATTAATCTTCGCTCCCAGGGAGACTTCCCGCATCTCATGTTATACGGTTCTTCCGGGCCAGTAAGAAAACTCGCATCATGTATCTGCTGTGGAAACTTTACCAACCGGGCGTGGAACGGCTACGCAATGAAATAATAAACTTCACAACGCCCTCGAACCGGAAAGTGGAAATCAGTACCATCAGCAGTAATTACCACATCGAGTTGAATTCATCGGTTACCGGGATATATGACAGGGTGGTCGTGTCGGATTTGATCAATCAAATTGATCCCAGCGGGTAGAGTGAATATGAGACTCGTCTTGTCCGTGGTGGATTAGCTGACCAAAGATACCCAGGGTGCACTGAGAAGAACCATTGAAAAGTATGGGTCTAGGTACAGATTGATTTTGTGCGCCAATTCTACTTCGCGGGTTATTCCCGCGGTGAGAAGTCGTTGCTTGGGAATAAGGGGGCCGGCTCTATCTTAGGAGGATATTCTTAAAATTTTGAATGTAATATTGTCATTTGTTTGTTTCTTGAATGTAACAACACTATTTGCATTTCAGCACATTCCTTCGGAGAAAAGAATTACGCTATTCTCATGCTGGAAGCTTGCAAGGTACAACAGTAACCGTTCACGGTCAACTAAGAAGTACCGGAAATTGACTAGCAAATATTCCATCGAGAAACCGCCAATCAGATTGTCCTCGAACAAAGTCCACAGAAGCTGGAGGGGGTGAGCGAACGGCTATACGAGCTGCTATTTCAAGGCGTTCTATCGAATGTTATAATCTGTGGATTGGTACCGAATCTGGTTAAAAACTGCGATATGAGTCTGAAGACGCAAACATTGAATTTTGCCGGGCAATATGAACACTGGATGCAGCTAGGAAGCAAACATATATTCCATCTGGACGTGTTCGTGGCGCAGTTTGTAACACTGTATAAGCGGTTTCTAAATAAAGCCTCAATGGAAGTGGATGATTTTTGAGCGATTATTTGAGATCGCAATTTTATTTCGTTTTATAAAAAAATGAAATTTTTGTGTTCATCTCACGTTTATTAACTAAACTTCAGTAGTTCTGGTAAGGCTAAATAAAAAACGCCTTGTCGGTTTTCAATCGGATCATTTTCATGATCCGCAAATAATTATGAAATGATAAATTTATCAATACACTTAAATACCATTTCATTCAAATAATGGTTTTGGCTGCACCATGTTTATTTGAAAATTATATTTAATATAACTTTTAAAATTATGACACCATAATCTTTTTTATTATAAATGTTTGTTCATTTTAACTGCAAGAAATAAATACTCGAATACTGAAAGACAATTGTTCGAATGAATCGAATATTTAAAAATGGCCCCACGATTAATCGATAATCGAATAAACGAAAAATTTAGACATCTCTAACAACAACAACAACAACTTCTACTTCAACAAACAAATCTAAACCAAGGAAAGTGAAGTGGAAGGTAAAACGTAATGTCAGAATTGCCGTTCGGACGTATCCCGTAAGTTTGAATTTATTTACATAGATGGTATCCAAACAACACTAAACTTTGGCTACAGTTTCGTCGGTACAGTTGATTGCCGTTATTAACCAGCACAAAAAACAAAGCTGCAAATTATGCACCATGTCGGTACCACGATCAAAGCATTCCCTGAATAAATCATATCACATTAGCCGAGCCAGCTGGCGGAAGCATATGCATAAAGGTTACTAGGTTACTATTTTCAACAATTGTTTATTTATTATACTGCTTCAAATACCTTCGACGAAATCAAATGTAACCATACCAACGTAAGTAATAACATAAACAAATAAACCTTTCGTCTTGCCATTCCTCATACGTCTTTTCTAAATAGTGTAAATTACGAGCCACCTGTTAACTCCACTTTCTTGATCTAAACAACCGTCGCGATTGTCAAAAATGATTGGAACTGTCTGATCACTCACATTTCTACTACCATCATACGCCACAACCACCGCTCTCGTAACGTAAAGTTGTAAACAGAGCGATCGGCAGTGAGAGGCATTGGAACCAACCGTCATTTGGTTAGGTGTCAGAAACAAAAGAGTGAAGGCTGATTTAGACGATGCCAGCCAGCGCTCTAGTTGAAGTATCCAGTGAACAGAGAACAGACACTCTGTTCAAGTTAGAGGCCAATTACTTGTTCGATACTGGTACAAGTATCTTGAACAGAGTGTCTGTTCTCTGTTCACTGGATACTTCAACTAGAGCGCTGACTGGCATCGTCTAAATCAGCCTTGAGTATCACTATTGAATATTTGGAGCTCACGTGCCGTGAGAGGAATTGAGTGACTATGGTCAGCTTTTTTGTGACATTGACGGTGATGGATTGCAGCTCTGGCCGAAAATCCACCTTATGGGACTGATTACCACACTGCCTGAGTGGTAATGAATGTATGAAAACAAATCATCATCGAATCTAGAGAACCGACCGTGTACATTTTGTTTATTGGCCCAAAACAAAATGTCCCACAGCTCAATCGGACAAGATTTAGGGGTGCCTCAAAGCACTGAAAGTTTAGATTTTTTGTCTCAGAAGGTCGAATTTCGGTAAACAAATTTTTTTTAGAAAACACCAGATCTTTACGTTTCATGCAATTTGAAGTCATTTGGCATCAAAATGTTTTTTTGAAAACCCCGATTTCTTGTAACCATACCGCTACACCCCTCTCGCCCCTTCGAGAAGGTTTTTCTGATATCCCGGTCATGTTTGGAGCAGAGCATGGTTCAATACGATCAATTATTGTTGTTGAGGAGTTCAGCCATCACTTTCGCCCAATATAGTTTGCAATATGGGGTCTTCAAACTCTTTCACGCGTTTTTCATGATCCTCGTTCTCACATCGAAATTTTCACTTTTGAACATGCTCGCATGTTCGTTTTCACCAAAAATCTAACTAATAGATACAAAAACCAGCATTTTAAAACAAAACAAAAAACATTGTATTCACATATAATGTAAAATCTTTATATATAAAAAAGGCTTTTTCCCACGTACGTATAACTCATCATCACGGGAGAACGACTGATTAGATCTACGTCGTCTATATTTTTTGTGAGTTTGTCTTCACCCAAATTTGAATGATAGAGTACTTTGGAAAATATTTGAGATGATTGGAAAAATTCGAAAAAATTGACTATGCATATCTTTATATATAAGAAGGATATTTGAAATAAAAAGGGAAAATTCGAAAATAAGAGGTACGCATATGTATGTTTCGCTGAGAATATGGGAAAATCATCATTTAGATCAATTTGACATACAAACATACAAACTCTCTTGAAGTATATTCGTTTTTTACTAACCAAAATATTCTCTAGAAATACATTATATGGCATAACAACGTTTGCCGGGTCAGCTAGTATATTATAAAATCAACGCATATCGATGGGATGCGCATCATTTTGAAGTTACAACTTTCAGGTATTAGAATATTTTACGTACATTTTTCTATCTTGGTGTGTATAGGTATAGTGGGCAACAAAATCGGGAAGAAATTAAAAATCGATTTTTTTTTCAACAATATTCTAGACTAACACAATTTTTTTGCTAGCCAACTCAACTGCAAATCCACTTAACCCTATCAACTAGCTTTCATTTGTTTCCAAGAACGTTTCTGTAGGATCTTCGCATACAGGGATGTTTCAGTTTGAATGAAAAATTACTCCTTCGTATTTGATGATGAATAATTCAATAAACAACCATCGCATCGCGAATCGAAAGCCAGTTTTGAAAACTCCAATAAATTCTGCACAAGGATAAGTTGTCACTTTGATGAAGAAAAATCATACAAATTTTTTGCATCGATTTCAAAAAAGTGCCAAAAACAGGAATTTTATAGTGCTTTACAAAATCCACTTTAATTCTGCAAATATCGCAGTAAGTTCTAATGTTTGCAGGCAAATTTTTAACCTAGTGTATTCCCTAAACATCTGTATATTTCCTAGTGTATTTCATATTGATACTTCAGGCGTTTTTTCTATCCGATTTTTCAAAATTTGGAGTAAATTAGAGAAACATCTAATCGCAAATCGTACCAGAAGTATAAAGTCATAAAGGGTGTGTCACATCAAATTGCATCACGGAAAAAACGCTGTAGAAATTCGCCCAGTAGACCGATCCTTTTGAAAATTTTAGACAGTAAAATAAAAACTATTAAACAACTTTTGGCATTTTCTTTTTATTCATACTTCGAGCCCAAGCCCGTATGCTCGCACCTTCCTCTTTACCCCGTCCATAAGGTTCTGTACAACGTCAGGTTGTAGTTTTTTTTTGAACAGAAATCCATTTTCTCTTGAAGTCCGCCTCCGATTTGACAACTTTTGGGTTCTTCCGGAGGGCCTGCTTCATAATCGCCCAATATTTCTCTATTGGGCGAAGCTCCGGCGCATTGGGCGGGTTCATTTCCTTTGGCACGAAGGTGACCCCGTTGGCTTCGTACCACTCGAACACGTCCTTTGAATAGTGGTATGAAGCGAGATCCGGCCAGAAGATGGTCGGGCCCTCGTGCTGCTTCAATAGTGGTAGTACGCGCTTCTGTAGGCACTCCTTAAGGTAAACCTGTCCGTTTACCGTGCCGGTCATCACGAAGGGGGCGCTCCGCCTTCCGCAAGAGCAGATCGCTTGCCACACCATGTACTTTTTGGCAAACTTGGATAGTTTCTGCTTGCGAATCTCCTCCGGAACGCTGAATTTGTCCTCTGCGGAGAAGAACAACAGGCCCGGCAGCTGGCGAAAGTCCGCTTTGACGTAGGTTTCGTCGTCCATTACCAGGCAATGCGGCTTCGTCAGCTTTTCGGTGTACAGCTTCCGGGCTCGCGTCTTCCCCACCATGTTTTGCCTTTCGTCGCGGTTAGGAGCCTTCTGAACCTTGTATGTACGCAGGCCCTCCCGCTGCTTAGTCCGCTGGACGAATGAACTTGACAAATTCAGCTTATTGGCGACATCCCGGACCGAACTTCTCGGATCACGTCTAAACTGCTTAACTACGCGCTTGTGATCTTTTTCACTGACGGAGCATCCATTTTTGCCGTTCTTCATCTTCTGGTCGATGGTTAGGTTCTCGAAGTATCGTTTTAGTACTCTGCTGACCGTGGATTGGACGATTCCCAGCATCTTACCGATGTCCCGATGTGACAACTCCGGATTCTCGAAATGAGTGCACAGGATTAATTCACGACGCTCTTTTTCGTTCGACGACATTTTTCCAAATTTACGAAAAATTGACAGTGAAGCATGGCCAACGTGATCTATACACTCTTATCTGATTATGAGCGAAAGCTGAAGATATAATTCTTAAAAATTAAATTTTTACAGCGTTTTTTCCGTGCAATTTGATGTGACACACCCTTTACGCGACTCTCAGAATGAACGATTCGTAACTTTCGTCTTTATGAGTTTGTGGGTGAAGAGTGCGTGTATGTGTGACTATGCGT
This sequence comes from Toxorhynchites rutilus septentrionalis, assembly GCF_029784135.1. Lineage (NCBI taxonomy): Eukaryota > Metazoa > Arthropoda > Insecta > Diptera > Culicidae > Toxorhynchites > Toxorhynchites rutilus. The sequence goes on from NC_073745.1 coordinate 273,964,131, forward strand.
ATGTATATGTGTGAGTATTATCACTCCTTACAATATTTGTACCTACAAACGCATGAAAACGAAAGTTACGAATCGTTCATTCTGAGAGTCGCGTAGGATTAGGTACTTCTGATACAATTTGCGAATAAATGCTCTTCTAATTTACTCCCAACTTTAAAAAATCGGCTAGAAAAAACCGCTGAACGTATCAATATAAAACTTTCATAGATGTTCAGGGAATATACTAGGATAAAAATTTGCCTGCAAACATTAGAACTTACTGCGATATTTACGGAATTACAGTGGTTTTGTAAAGCACTATAAAAATCCTGTTTTTGGCACTTTTTTGATAATATTTTGGGGTTTTCGAATATTTTATTTTGATATCAAATGTCTTAAAATTGCATGAAACGTCGAGATCTAGTGTCATCTCGAAAAAATTGTAAATCTCGACGTGTCCGATTTTAAGACATTTCGCATCATTTTTTTTAAATCCCGATTTCCGGCGATTTTTCGGTTTTAAAAAAAACTCAAATTTTAACGTCAAGGACACAAAAAATTAAGTCCGATTGAGCTAATATATTGGGTAGGGTAATATATTGGGTAGGGTAAATGATCTTGGATTGTCCGATATGGGGTGATTTTACGCAACTAGTAAATGCAAATCGATTTTTCTTCATGAAAATCACATATAATCGATACGAGTTTGTCCCAAGTCTCTAGTTGCTAATACTACCATAAGACGTTGAAATTATTCAAATTTTTATGTTTCTTAACGATTTTTCTCAAAGAGGAATTATGGTCATGGTTTGACCACTTCTGATCATGGTTTGTCCAAAAAATGATCATGGTTTGTCCGGATTTAGAAATCACCATTTTTGAATGAAAATATTCGAATTCTCAAGTATATGTTGCATTTATCATTGCTTGAGTTTACTGTCATCATATTGATCCATTCATAATTTAGGCTTTCTTCAGAATATCGCATTTTCTTGGGCATTTTAAAAGTGTTCACCTCAAAACACTCAACATAGAGAAACGTTATTTCTGCTATGCGCGAAGGACACAATATACAAACTGCAGCGCGCCAAGCGGTTGCCATATGAATCACGTGGATTGAGTTCATCAAAATGCGTTAGTTCAATGGTTAAGCTATGTAAATCTGATACAAATGGTGTGCAAGAATGATGTTTACAATATTTGTAAGTGTTATCATCCAGAAAAGGTCTGAATACGTGCGAAATAATCATCTGGTGATCGATTAAAAGTTAGCTCAAATGAGAGGCGCATTAACACCAATAGATGGTGTATTTTATAATCCTTTAAAACATATGATTCCGTAAAAATATACTATAAAACTACTGTAAATCATGAAAAGACAATTTTATTTATATGTTTTGAAACATTCGAATACCTGATTTGACAAAGGTGTGCTGAATTAGAGCATTCAAAAAAATGGACAAACCATGATCATATTTTAGACTGGACAATCCAAAATCATTTACCTTATATTATCGTGCAAATCAACATTTCGCAACAAGTTTCAAATGAAAAATCGAAATAACTATTTTTATTGGCTCCCAAAACCATTCTTTTCTTTTCGTACTCCGAAAAAAAAAATCCCCGAATGCCGATTTTTGACAAAATTTTTTTTATATGACACTAGATCTCGACGTTTCATGCAATTTTAAGATTGAAGGTTGAAGAATGAAGGAAATGCTAGAATGTCAGAGCGAAAATCAATATTAGTTTAGAGTATTTCGAAGGGAATAATAAGTGATTCCAGTAGTTTTTTTTTGTTTGAAACGATACTTTTATTTAATAATTTATGTTATAATAATATCATCACAAAATATTACATACTTCATGAACTGCGCTTATGTGACTTGTGTTTTTGTATGTTTTGTGTTTTGTTCAATGCTGCGTTCTGCGTTTGAGTTTTTGTTTGTTCAATATTTGGAAGTTTACCTCTTCGTTCCAATTATTGTAATTTTTTGCAAAGCATTTCTTTTGGGTGTGTGAACAATGATGCCTCTGATTGCAGTGTTCACCACCGATCTGTTGAATGCCAACAATCTACGTCTTAAGGTTTATGGTTAATGCCTCTACATTGACTCAATATTAATTTCATTGCATGCACAGTTCCTTTGCAAGTTCGTGTCACAACGTATCTTCGTTTGTCCGTAAAATCATCATACGCTCCTGCTAGCAGAAGTCTCGTTCGATCGTTTCATTAACAATGTATATCCATGCAATTGCTGATGTTGCCTCTCCATAGGATTTGGTTTGCAATAATAAGTCTCTCTAATTTCTTATAGCTACGATTTATGCTTGTTTTTTAAGTTTTCTTCTCAACGTTCATTTATTTTTTTGCTCGTGTTTAATAATATTTCTCTAAAATTCTCATTGTTTGTATAATAATTTATGCTTGTTTCTCTAGCATCATATTTTTTCTCATCTCATTTTTTCTTCTTCAAATATGTTTATGTTTATTATCGTGTTACTTCTCATTTTTTAGGTTTCTTTTTCTTCCATAATTCATCTTCCTTGCATGTTGCATGTTTTGCTTGCACCCGATAATATGCATTTGTGATGCACTTGTGTCGCGTTGAATCAATAAGTGTGTGAGTTCACAACAATTAAATGTATTGAAAGCAACAAAAATTATAAGACTTTGCACAGAATATTGCCCAAACTGGCTCCATTTGGTTTGAGGAGTATGACATTTGTTGCAGGGAAGGTGCATTCAATCATGTCGTTATACCATTTTTAGTCAAGCGTTCCATACATATATTGAATTTTTCATACGTTTCTTCAGTTTAAGACCATCTCACACACAAATAAGATGCCGAACACCCAAGATTTTTTGCTGTTATGATGAAATAAGTTTCCAGCTTGCGTATTTGGGTATTATAAATAGTGTAAAAAGGAGTGTATATTGAAATGATCATTAACATTTGAATACAATGTTAACAATTCTAGTTGTTTTTATTTTTGAATGCAACTTCATTGTGAGAAATGGTTACGAATGAATCATTCAAAATTTTACACATCACTAGCTAAAAAAAGTTTACCAATCATTCTGTCAGAGCTCGAATATCATAAAGGTTTTTGTCATTTAAGGCTATTCTCGAATCAAACCAGATTGTGATGTCTCCATGAGAGCGGAACTGCTGATCAGCCGGACCACGTGTCCGATGTTTTGTCGAGGCAGGCAAAAACGAGAAACGTCATACAGGTCTTCGATGTGAGTGAAGCGGAGTAGTATTCTCACGAATGGAAGAAAATAACTTTATTTTGGGGGAAAAAATCTTGAAATTGACGAAAAAATGGAAAAAAACAGATGGAAAAAACTGTAAAAATAAAAAAAAAACTGTAGATTTGTTTGCCTTCGGTTGATTCGTTGACATGCTTAAAAAAACTGTCAATATCCAGGAAAAACTGAAAGGTTGGCAATTATACTATTCAGTATCTTGCGCAGAGCGGCAAAAACAACCGAAATCGATTGTGTTGGTGGTAACTATAACAATAAACACTGCTCTCGCATTTGGGAAATTTCTTCTTTCCATCCGGCTTGCAATGTGTTGTACTTTGACGCCACTTTTAATTTGGAAACCATGCACGATTTCGTAGAATCTGAATGATTGATCTGCAAGACTCCAACCACCAATAGGCTAAAATATTACAGGCTCTCCACAAGCAAACAGAAAACAGTTTATATATTTGACATTATTATTCGCTCAAGAATCCATCGTATCGAAGATAACTTTCAATAACTCTTTTGTGAAAGGTTTGGTAGCCCTGAAACGAATTTTTTATTCTCACGATGTCGAAATTCTTGTCCTCATTTTGCCGATGCATTTCTCGACAAACTAAATGCAGCATTATTTTATATTATCCAGCACGTAGCGTAAACGGCACGTACCGGCATGAACAGACAAATGCATTATGTATTGGTGAGAAATTTGTTTTCGGAGCGAGAGAGTAAATTCGTGTTGACGAAATTGACGAATTTACGTTGGATTTACAACCAGATGGCGCAACGAGTAAAATGAGGAAGTTTTGTTTTTTTGGTATGAAATTCGTTCAAATTTTCTAGAAAAATCAAAATTTATCTTAAAATTTCCCGGTTTCATGTATTCTTTCCACGTTGAAAAGGTTAGAAAATCATCATTTTACAATGTGCTATGTGTATTACGAGGAATGGCTTGTTATAAGTATTGTAACTTTAATTTTTTTCAACTAGGTAAACGATGAACAGGGTGTTTTGCGCTAAAAATACTGCAAATTCTTCTCCTATCCAAACCTACAAAACCAATGATATCAGCTAATTTGATATGATATCGATTTCATCGCAATTATCCATAGTATCAATAACCGGTATGCATTATCAAGTTTAAAATTTTCGAAGATTATCTATGACTTTGGTCAAATCGCGTGTTGAAACCATCGTAAATATAACAAAGCCCTAACTTTCTTACCATATACTGATGACATTCAATGGCTGAAATGAATCTAAATTGAAATAAAATGAATAATCACCACCGAATCTTGCTTTTCAGTGCGTAAAATAAACAAACACCCTCACTTTTGTGGTTCTGAGTTCTAATGTAGATGTCGCATGAGCTGATTCAGCTTTGCGTAAATTCGTCAATTGAGCTTCCTATCACGATTTTGGAAGCGACAAATACTGTAATGGATTTTCAGGTGGAATGAACATACTTAAAAATTAAAATTATGAATGAAAAAGTAACATTTTTGTATCAAATATGTATTTTATTTACATGTAAATCACATTTTGTTGCAAGTTGCAAATCTTGAGCTTGAGCTTGAGCTTGGGTAGAATCTACAATTCGTAGTTGCTCTCCGTGATTGACCTGAACCAACCAAATTGCACAAAGAACACACAGAATGACGCTTAGGATTAGCAAATCATTCTCGTTGTGCAATTTTCGGTGATTCGAGCTTTAAATGGTCAATAACGACGCCGGCCACGTCCTTACAGTCACCAGGGGAAGGGAAGGAATGTTAGTATGATATTCGCCGACCGAAGGCCAGAAGGGTCGCCTCTATAGGGTGATTCCCTAGCGTATATCATGGAAGGGATAGTTGTTAGTAGGGATTGGTATGAATCAGGATTCAATGAGGTAAGTGATGTGATTATGTAAACGGCACCATCTACCATTCGGAGAAACAAAATTCTGAAAATCCAATATGTTACAACATGCGACAGAGATTATCTTTAGGTATCCTGAGAAGGAAAATCTGCATAATTATCGATCTGGGTTCAAAAAAATACCGAAAAACCTGTCTACAAGGCAGTTGATGTCTAAAGAGAATGCCGATGAAAAAACTATCGAAACAGACAGGTCGCACTCGAAAATCAAGCATGAAATTCTATCTGATACCACTGCACGATCTACCCAATATATCGCTAGTAACATTATTAGTTTGGGACCGCTTCGCATTTACGTTCTGAGCAGAGAAAAACCTTAGAAGACAAGAACACAATACAAACACATATAATACTTAGCTCGGAGAACAGACAAATCATCACCGATTCACACGTCAATGATGATCAGACACTGCCGTCTGTAAGAGGCTGTCAGTGATAACAACACTACCACACCAATAGTGAAGCCATAAAACCTAAACGCCTAAAACCAGTTGTTCTGCAACGTACACATCTTCCCCTACCAACACCACTGCTTACACAATCTTCATTGCAAGCATAACAATCTGTATCATACAAATTATAACACTATCCACTAAATCAAAAAATCAAGCCTTACAAATTACATAAGCCCTTATAAATTACACATTACGCATGTCCAATATTGTTGCAAGTTGCAAATATTATACAAAAATTGCGTCTGAAACTTCATATTATAATAATGTATTTTAGTTGGAACATCATTTTCCAATATATAAAAAAATGGTCGAGTTTAGCTCAAAACTATGTTTTGAATAACATAACATGAAGTGAAAATTTTCATTCAAATTTTAACAGTTCAAAACTGCTTCCGGGCCTGCTAATTCGATAAAAATTAATCTGCCTCCCTAAATGAATATATAGTCACCAGATGTCGACACTGTAACCAATCCTAGCTACTGGTGGCTGAACCAATGCCGAACCGTAGAGCGACGAACGCACCCATACCTACAACTTCGACATTTGATTGGATGTATGGTGCTACTCGTCCGTGTAGTTCGAGCCCGTCACCTGCAAAATATTCTTTTCGAGAATTGCTTCGTGCATTTGTCTGAAACGTGCTGTTTATGCCCGGAGCCGCTCCGCTATATATACGCATACACATTTGAAACACAAGTAATTATATTTGTCTTGCATGAAACGTGCTGTGCCGGTTACGCTACGTCCCGGATAGTATAATATTCCCTGAATTCATTGCTTGTATCCAAAATATATCTCTCTGGTTGCTTGTTTTAGTCGGACTCATTTGAGGAGCACAAACTGGACCAATCAAAAAGAGGCAAGCAGTGCGTTTGGACAATACTTGGCATTTCACAATTATTCAATTGTTTATCTCTAGAAAAATTATTAGATTGTTCATTGTGATTGATTCCTTGATATGACTTTGACTTCTGAGCCCTCACATTTTATTTGTTTCCCTAATTTTACGAATAAACTAGGCTCTGTTACGAATAATCGTTATTTGAGGGAAGAGTCCTTCTGTTCTTCTATCATCCAAAAAAAATGGCAGCTGGAGATCGTTAAGGCTTCCAAAAAAATTGCGGAAATGCTGCTCTAAGCGAAAAGATGCACCGAGATTGGTTCAGAAACTGGAAAAACAAAAAAGAAGGCCAAAAACCTTCGAAGACGACGAATTGGAGGCATTTTTATGCCGTTGGAGCAGTTGTTCGCACGTGAAAAAAAAACGTCGTTCGACATCTCGTGGCTTCAATTCATACGGCACCCAATGTCATATCTTTCGGATCATTCCCATTGCTTTCAAACAATCGGATATGGTTTGCTGAGCTACTCCAAGTGTATCTGCAGGTTCTTGTTGCGTTTGTGACGGATCTTGATCGAGTAAAGCCTCCAATTCTTCATCTTCAAACTTTTTTGGCGGTACGGAGCTTTTTTCGTCTTCCATGTCAAAATTACCACTTTTAAACCACGTCTGAAACGTTCGCTCAGTTGGAGCATGGTTACCATAAACTTCCACCAAAACGCGATGACTTTCCGCAGTTTTTTCTTCATATTGAAGTAATTAAGTAACACTCTCCGCAAAAACACTCTCGTTAGTACGAAATTCGACATATTCGAAGTGGCAAACAAATATGTTGTTTACGCTTCAACTTCTTGACATATACTAAAGAAGACGCGCAATGACAGTAGCTTTCCAACGAATGTCTGGAAATTTGATTCACTGGAATAATAATCAAGTCACGCCATCTGTGGTAAAACAGAAGAAACTTACCGGTACTTAGTTATTGGATTCAAATGGAAGCTAGTTAATAAGGCTCATTGAAAAAAAGTGTTTGTTTTTGTAATGAAAAAGATTGGGACAATTCAATATATTTACTTGCATTAAGGGGGTATTCTGGTGTAGAGATACGAATTTCGGACGTTTTTTCGAGCTCCGTAAAAATAAAACAAAGATTATTTTGTCGATCCATTATTGCATTATTTGTTCATCTATCTTTTAACAATAAAACGAAAATAGGAAAGAGAAAAAATATTCATAACTAGCATAGTTACAAGCTGATGAAGTTAAAAAAAAAGTGGTGCCATGGCATACACGATTCCAGCCCTTCTGGCTATCTGAAACTAAAAAATCGAACAGATTCTGAATCAGTAAAGATGCCGTTATCGCATGAACCTCGGACATGTCAAAAACATATTTGTTGACAAAATAGCGGTCAAACAAAATGCGGGTTTAAACGTTTTTTCTTACGTTTCTCGATTTTTTTTAAAAATAGTGAAATTTAAAAAATACTATTTTTTAGAGCTTCATACGATAGAGTAATGCATACAGATTATATTCATATAATTTCGACATAAATCGGTTCAGTAGAACTTGAGATATCGTGTACGCCAGTTTGAAAAAACTAGTTTCGAGAAAAACGTGTTTGAAGTTCAATGCTATGGCCATACCAGGTTATATACCGCATCACAAAAATAGCTCTAACTCGGTAAATAATTAGTTTTTCGATAAGTCCTTTCTAGGGTATATTCTTGAATGCCCAAACTACAGAAATATGAAGGAAATTTCTTTTGATTTTTTTTTTCAAATTTCTAGACTAGAATACTGCCTTTAACAATCCGGTGGAGAGGAAGAACAATCCGAAATTCCTCTTGCTCTTGCTTGCTTTTGGCTCTTGGCTCTTGACTCTTGGCTCTTGGCTCTTGGCTCTTAGATTTTGGCTCTTGGCTCTTGGCACTTGGCTCTTGGCGCTTGACTCTTGGCTCTTCACTTTTCGCTCTTCATTCTTCGCTCTTCGCTCTTGGTTATTGACTCTAATTTCGTCCATCTGAGACACAGAGTTTATTGTACGCCGGGAATGGACAAAATCTCGCGTAACTTTTGAAAAGGTACGGCACTTTCCTCCGGTGCTCGAAACGTCCGAAGTAACAAAACAGTAAAAACAACACGAAGTCGCACTTCGGTCGTTTTGAGTTTTGTTTCTTTCAGGTGATGTTATCGATTTCAGTGCAATTCAACGAGTGATAACAATAATAATCTGTCTTTAGAACGACATGCTGATATTTGGATTGTTGTTTAGTGGTTAGTTTCAAATTCTTATCGTGCAACGTGATATGTCCAATGTACAAACGCGATCAGTCAAAACGTGTATAATGTTTGGGAACACAATGACAGCGATCAATATCCACGAAGACTACAACAAATAAGTAATTTTTAAAAGGAAGGACTCTCCCATCTGAGTACTGATCACGCCCGATGTTACTTAACTTCGGTGATCGGACGAGAATCGGTGTGCATAAAAGGAAGGACTCTCTGACAGGTATTTGGCGATGCCCAAGTCTTTTCTCGTGGATAAACTGAAAGACAATGGACTAGTTTCGGTAACCCTAATATGTTAATGCAGAACACTTTTGAACATCTGCGACTTCTCCAAATTAAATCTCAGATATTTGGGGGAGACATTGATGTAGTCTAAGCTCTAGGGATTTGTTCAAACCACTCATCCACAATAAAACAGACAAGCCTGAGGAAGAGAAACTCCACTTTTTAAAGAATTGTTTATAAGGCTAGCCGAAGAGTTTAATTGATCTGCTGCAGATAACATCAGATAATTGCCAAATTGGGTGGGTTTGCTTGCTGAAGACATAAACCCAAAGCAAGCAGCTCAAGGAGCTCTAGGTTGAAGCATTGATGAGGTTTCCAACGCTGATTAAAGAATCACTTGGAGAACTACATCTGAGCGGTGAACGGTTGGAGAGAACGATAAAGATATTGGATCAAATAGTGCAGCCTGGCGATTGCGAAGACCTCCTTTAGATCAATATCGTTTCAACGCACCTCTACGTCAAAGGAACAGAAAACCTGCAATAATTTGATTAATTTCCTCCAGCACCAGAGCTCCAAAAGAAATCCAACCAAAGAATCGACGTGTTCGTCGTCTTTCTAGTTTTCGCAAATCATAAATATATCAGCTAGAAAAGTCTTTACTAGTGAAACGATTTTCAAATATCCAACGAAGGTAAATGCAGTGGTGATAGTGAAGAACGATGGTAGTAAGAATCCAGCCCGTGCCCTCTTCGATTCGTCCTCAGAGAGCAACTTCAAATAAGAGACAAATAAGGGGAGACCCGACTGTTTCGATCAACACAAGAAGATCGGAATACCCACTGCAGTAGATATGGTAATAAATATCGAGTAAGTATCGGGTTTCTTTGATTACTTTGAATCCGGAAGAAAGGTTTTATTCGGTGACTAATCTCCTACACTAAAGGAGCCTGAATTTGTCTCAGGAACTTAGGTTCTCTATGATTTTAAGCCAAGGTACGTTACACATAGTTTGTTCGTCTGTGAATAATTGCACCAGTGGCAAAAAGGAAGGGTCTTCTTCATCGCAACACACGGATGATGGTAAATAAATTCAATACAGCAACTCCAAGAATGAAAGTAATAAAAATTAACCGGTCAAGCTTGGCCAAATATTTCCGCTGCGAAGGTTCAAATGGGAAGTTCTGCTGTATTGTTCCCCAATTACGGCGCAGTTCGTTTATTACTTGTTTCGTTCTATAGCATATGTTCTTGATGATCAGCAGATATAAAAAACATGCTTGATTCATTGGTAGTTTCAAAAAACGAAGATTTCTACCACGGTATTCGAGCAATGGCATAAAAGGTGCGAGGAACAATATTTTTAATGATTTGTTTATAACTATTTTCACATTAAAGTTGCATTTTCATTGTTCTAAGGGACAACTTAGTGGCGCACCCAACGAGTTTATGTTGTGTTGATACAGTATTCGTTCATGGAAATAAATCTTTTATGGATAAAACACTTTGAAACTATAACATCAAATGAGACTTAATTGTGCAGAGATGGTCATATTTTTCACCTTGTATTCAGAGTTCGTCTACGATATCTTTGATCGGAGTGAGACGTTTTATGCGAATGAATCAGTGTATCCATTCCGTATTTGATTCGTAACGAAGCTGGGGAACTTATGCTGTAGAAGCGCCCCTGAACTTGAATATTTCGACCCCAAATCTTCGACACGATAAACGCTCCCTTCGCTCTCTCTCATCCCGTATCATCATGAAACTGATTCGGAGCATCTTTTCATTTAAGCACATCACCTAGTAGAGACTTGTATGCAGTGCAAGATCTGAACCTTTTTTTCTTCACATAAAATAGCAAATACAAAATGATAGATATTCAACGGGCTATTTTGCTACAATGAACAAACCATAGACATCGTGCTTCCCCTTTTTTCTCTCTCCTAACGTCTAGGGTAGGTATTCGGCATACCCAATACCTAAAGAACAGTTGCTGCAACACATCAAATTCGAACACAGGATTAGTGTAATTTTTTTGTTGCTCAATTTGTTACGCTCGAAATAAAATCCACAATATTAGGCACTTTTTCTTTTATGTTTGTCTCTCAAGAGATTTCCTCTGTGTGTTCTCTGTGTGTTGTTGGTTTTCTACCCATGTAATTTTGAGATTATTTTCCTTGCTATTTCAAGATGGGACCGTTAGAACTCATTTACAGTGCTGCTGTGAAGGGTTTCTGTTTTTTTTATTCTCTGTTAGTTAAGTATAACGCTCTGTTTATTACTAGTATATTTGGTATGGTAGAGTGCATCGGGGATACGAATCGTTGGGGGGTTTGAAAGGTTGGAGCTGTAGTTGTTAGAGACTCAATAAGATAATTGTTCAGATAACGGAAATCTATGCTCAAAAATAAGGTAAAGTATGGTTATCATCATATCATCAAGTTTATCAATCTGAATAACGTATATAGATCACTAAATTGTTTGTAACGAGTGGTTTGTTAACGAACATAACAACCCCAACGTTCGCATTCCGATTTTTATTCCCTTGTATATTTGTTTGTTTTGTAATCGGTATTCATTACAAGTATATCATTATAACCATGGCGGTTGAGAATAGCAACATGGAGAGATTTATTTTCCTGTTTCCTTTTTTTAACGTAGGTTTAACATTTACTCATGGGTTTTGTTTGGAATAGCTTGTGTTCTGTTATATTATGTAACATTTTATATATCTGACAACAGTTTAATCCGAAAAAATATGACGCAGTATCGGTTTTGGTTATCCATATATGTCCTAATAAAGACCGTAAGAAGAGTTACTGCATCTGGATTCCTGTTTCATGGTCTCTGACGGTTGGTATAATATACCGATTTGGAAGTTTTCATTACGTGGTGAAAAGTGCTGTTCTTAGTTGCGAGATTATTTTGTTTTTTTTTTGGGTTAAGTTCACAAAGGAACGTATTATGAAATCTGCATATCTGGAATAAATCGTAGAATCAGTCATTGGGTAGTGAGGATTACAGATTTTATGCATGAGCAAAACTTAAACAAGTATGCGATGTTTAGCTGCTGAGATAGTAATTGAAACATGTTTGTAAAATAAATTGCGATCGTTCACTCGTGTAAAATGGCTGGTTCAAAATACTCTGTTTGGTTTCATCTTTCAGTAAGTTGTTCAGTGGGTCAATTATATGGGTCATATTACTAAGAAGACTTGGTTGATGTAGTCATACATAAATATTCCTCTGGTGAATATTACTTTTTTACACATTTAAATGTCCTGTAGGTCGAAATTAATTTGAACTCTTTTTTTCCCATCACTTTTATCCCTTTTGTTTTGTTGTATTACAATGAGCGAAGCAGTTAATATATTTGTAAGTTTGTATGTTCTTCCACATCCGGTAGATTGAATGATTCACAACTCGCCGTTTGATTAGACGCATCTTAGTAAATAACGCTGATTTGAGAACTAATCATCTGTTTATATTTAAATTTACTTATTTTTTTTTGCAAAATTTAACTGTCACTATAGGTTCACTTTAGCACTACTATTATTTGCATTAACTGGTTTGGAACTCACTATAAACTAGTGTCCTTTGTTTTCAACTATTACTAGTTCTCCATTTATTTTTGCTTAACCTCAAGCATACCTTGAATAGAATTGTCCACAGCTTCTATTCAGTGATCAGATACGTATCACGGGGCATGTGGTGTACTTGGAAATGAGCCTTAAACTATAGGTGTAACTAAATCAAATTATTATCTACTTGTAGGGGCTATCATCATTGTAAATTCCTTTCGCCTTCGATATCTTCACAGGGTAAAAACTGATTTAGCTGGTTTAGTTAATATACTTTCACCTAAACGTAAGCGTTTTAATTGACAAGTATTCTGCTACGACTAAAATAGCTAAATTGTAATAAAAATTAACGTTTTCAGCTACGAATCGATGTTTGATAAACTTTGCACGGAAACTACTTTTTTTTCTCTTCATAGGATATGGTTCAATTCAAAGTTAATATTCTACATCAAAGATGACAGCGAACATGAGAAAGCGGCACAGGCTTCGTAGTGAACATCAAGAACTTGAGAAACGTTGTTCCATTATCTGTAAACGAAGCGATCACAACGAACGAAATGATGTGTTCTCCGATGAGAAGGATCGGGTAACCCTATTTACGATTAGATGGTGGACGGAAGCAATTTTTATACTCTTCTAGATGTGCACTCATTTTAGACTACTTCTTGCGTCGGTACACTGCCAGTTGACCACAGTAACAATGTCAAACAACACCTAATAATCGTTACAGACATCATGCATGAACAACTCCTGGTTTTCCTACAGTTATTGTATCCGCGATTTGTTCGTATTTTTTCTTCTTCATTAGTCAATGTGACAGTAGTATTTGCATTTTGATCGGTAGCACATTAGTTTCAAACGTTTAATTTTTTTCGCGCCATACCAAGCATTGGTCGTGTAAACTACCCCAAATGCCAACAACTAAACTGTTGCAACTGAAAGATGCACTGAACTCTACTTGTTTCTCACAGTCAGCCGCATTGAACCGAAGCGGTGTAGTGTTTTTTATTCAATATATTTATTCCTTTTTTAGTTTTTTTTTTCTACAAAATTATAGCTATTATTGTTCTTCTAGTTGATTTCAGTTTCTAAATTCGACTACCAATTAGCAAAGGTAACCACTGCTCGTTTATCAGCTCAGCTTTTGGTTGTTTATATGAGAAATGGCCACGCGCGTGAGTGTCCGGATGATGCTTCTAGAACACTACAAATGATTTAACATACTCTGTTTTGCGACCACAGTGAGCACTGATCCTAAGCACAGCAGGAATTTGAAGAGAAACATTTTCTCAAGGTTCGTGTACTTTTTTTTCCTCAATGCCTATCATCTATAGTAATAGTACAACTATACATATGTAGTTCGGTGAGTCAGTGTTGAGGGGTTTTGCTACATGAACGTACGCTCGTCCTCACTCGTTTCACACTCTCGTTATAACCATCGGTGTATAGAAACTTTGGAAAAAAAGAGCGGATCACTTTTGGGTGGGTCAACGGTTGCCCTCTGATGGATCCATCTGCCGGTTACCATGCGCACAGGGGGAAAGCTCATATCTACGCACATCGATAGACATCCAATAGTGTTTAGTATATTTCGACGAGTCATTTGAATGATTGAAATCCCAATGGATTGTTTCAACATTAGGGTATGTTCGAAATGATTGTTTGTTATGACAGTGTGCGTAAGGGTGAAGACATGTTTTAAAATGGGTGGTATTTGGTTAAAAATAAAATGGTCAAACCGAACTGAAAAAAGATTGCTCAAAAACAAATAATTCGTTTCTGTTACAATGTAATGTTACAGTGTATGTAATGTTTCCAAACTTTGTACTTGAAACTCCGACTCAACCAATCTGTTATACTAGGATTTGTCTGTGCAATTAAATTTTCTAATGTATTGAATTAGATTGGTTTATGTAATTATTTCGTTGTGCAAATGATTTCACTTAATTCTCGGCATCGGTTATTCAAACATGATTTATCCAGAATCTTAAACCATTGTTAATTTTATATCGGCGCTTCTAGTGATCGGTTCTGGGATGCTTTGATTATACACAGTATATCAATTAAGTTCCGGGACAGGTGATGAAAATGTATTTCTTTATTTATTTCAATATTTGTTGATACTATTGATCAAAGTAGTTTTTTTTCCAGGTTACAAATACGATTAACATCGATTCAAATGCGTGTTAATTTTGAGGAATTAATTAATTTTTCGTGAAATTAGAACCATTTGAACGAATTCATCCGAAGCGTTGGAAACCAAAATGAATTTTTTGAAATGAACACACATTTGTATCGATGTTAAACGTATTTAGAACTACATATAATAATAGTATCAACAAATATTAAAATAATTTGTTCAAATGTACATTTTCATCACAAGTCCTGGAACTTATTTAACACATTGTGTATTGCTTGCATTGATTTTTGGAAAAAGAGAAAAGTCAGAGGGTGCCCAGTCAGGTGAATATGACTCATGATTCACGACTCAGACGTGATTTGAAGCTGAAAATTGTATCAGGTTGGTGTCTTGTGACACGGCACATTATTGTGTAGAAGAGCCAAACTTTCAGGATTGTGATATTCCGTTCAATTCCGGCAGGTTCTGGCCCTGTGATGCTTCACAATTCGCAACTCTGAGATGAAAATCTCCAGTAACCTTTTGGATAGGTAGAACAACCTTGGCAAGATACATCCTGTGTTGAACATTACGATATAATCCAATCTTAGAAGCCTGATGTGCTCAACTAGCATTATCGGATCATAAAATCATTATAGAATACGGAGCCAAAAAAATTCGCACAGGGGATTAATCTAAGAGAATGTTATCATCCTGTTTGTGTCAACAATTACTTGCTGACAGAGTGAATGATTAAACATAAACTATTGGCGTATTTGGAAGTTTGTTCAGCTTACTCATGGCCGTCGAAAAATATGTTCTATTAGCCACGACTCTAATAGATGTCCACAACAATTGAGAGTCAAGTAAAGCTAGGGTACACTTACAATGTGATAGATTCTAGCGAGCACGACTAGTGTTTGTTAACCGGATTTACCGTTACCGGTTTTACCGGTAATACCGTTTCATTTTTCATTACCGAATTACCAGTAATTTTATAATCAATAATCGGTTATTTCGGTAATTTTCATTTTTACAACATAAATAATGTTTGCCTTTATGCCACTTTGAAATATTACTCGAGAATCAAAATAAGATCGAGAAGGCACAACAGGCAGTGTTGCGTTGATTGTACGACCTCTGAACTTCGGTTCAAAAATCGCTGCTCGATCTGGAAACGAAACACTACATAGGCTTCAGCGATGAAGAACTGACAGTAGAGGCGAATGAACTGAAAAGTTTAAAGCCTCTTTAATTCAACATCATCATCATCATCAACTGACAGTGATGAAGGAATTGATTGGTGCCCTCGAACCAGTTCTGATCGCTGTTGAGCTTCTATTGCGGGAGAACTGCAGCCTCTATGAAGCTGACGTCGGATTGCAATATATGCTAGAACAGCTATCGGAGCAACCATCAGATATTTCGAAGCAGCTTTTTAAAGCTCTGATTGGAAGCATTGCAGAAAAACGTTTCGTATATGTAGATTTGTTCCCGTATAACTACGAATAATCATTCTGTTCGTGGTAGTGTCACAATTAATGATGACTTTGGCGTCTTGTATGAAACGTCACGGACTGCATTGATCAAGCAGGCATTTGAAATTGTTCGTGACTTCATGAAATTTGACTATGATGGTATTGATTCACTAGCTGGACAAGAGGAAGGAAAAATCCAATGGATGATGCAGAATCTGCAGAACAGTTGAGCATCAAGGAAAAACTTGAACGAAGATTGCAGTAATCAAAGGTATCAACGTCCAGCCCAAGTCTATATAAGGATTGATAAAAATCCTCAGACAAAACTTTTTGTACAGAGCTGCCCATGTTTATATAGGAGACGTAAGCGACAAAGTGAACAAAATCAACTTTTTAGCCGTTTTGCATTCAACGCAATGTAATTCGTTTGCTCAACATGCAAACATACATTTTTTGTTCGAAAACATTTGAGCAATTTTGAAAAAACGTTTCCGAAAAATCACTGTTTGTCCACATAACAGACGTAGTTCCATACAGCTTTCATACAACCTTCGAAAATCAACAATAATAAGGATTATGGATTATTATAAGGTGCTATAAGCTAAACCTACATTTGAATCACATTCTTTGTAGAGTCCGAACATGCCTGTCACAAAAGTGTCTTATTACTTAGTGTTTCCTAATAGATGAATATAAGAAACCATTGAAACACTGCTCATATAATTACTATTTTATGTACACTGCACTGCAGTGAACAAAGAGAAGCAATTGTTTTTTTTAATGTAATAATTACCTAAATTTCTGCATTTGAATCTTCAAGTATATAATGAAACAATCAGATAACTAGTAAAATTAAAATAATATTGGTTCCACATACTTGAGCTTGAGCTTGAGCTTGGGTAGACTGTACAATTCGTAGTTGCTTTCCGTGATTGACCTGAACCAACCAAATTGCACAAGGAACACACAGAATGACGCTTGGGACTAGCAAATCATTCTCGTTGTACAATTTTCGGTGATTCGAGCTTTGAATTGTCAATAACGACGCCGACCACGTCCTTACAGTCACCAGGGGAAGGGAAGGAATGTTAGTATGATATTCGCCACCCGAAGGCCAGAAGGGTCGCCTCTATAGCGTGGTTCTCTAGCGTTTATCATGGAAGGTATAGTTGTTAGTGGGAATGGTTAAGAAAATTAGGATTCACTGCGGTAAGTGATGTGATTATGTAACAACATCGAATTATTCCACATACTCAGCATTTACCTATAACGTTGATGTAAGTCACTCCACAATCTTTATGCGATTGATCGTGATATCGGTAAATAATGTTGCTAAAATTATCAACATTACAGATTGCCTTTACAAATTCAATTAATTGAAAAAACATGAACCTGCTTGCTCTTCCAAACCTTTTTGATTTTATCCGATAACAACTGAAACTACCGACGAAGACGTATTGACTATTATCGGAAATGTAAATACTAACGCTACAGAGAGAGCAACCTGGAGATTACGTCTAGCTATGCGAACAAATTTTCATTGAGAAGATTGATTGTCCGCATAAATAGACGTAAGCGTTTTCCAAATGGAAAAAATATGTTTTTTGACGTAGGACTACGTCTTTCATTTCTATACCGGGGTGTAAAATCAAAGTTTCGAAAACGAAAGCGTTACGCCGGAGACCGAGATTTTGAGCGTTAATAGCTCTTAAACAACTGAACGAAATGGTATGATAAACATTTCATTCGAAAGATAAAATGTCTACGCGTTCTATACTTGTTACTTTTTGATCCAAAAACTTGTTTCAATAGTCTTAAAATTGCTTTCAAAACAAGCTATTGAAATCACCAATCGGTATATAAGCGAGCGCCGCTCGGAAATCCACTCAGTTCTAATTGAACAGCGATGGGAGCATGTTGTCGCGGTTGTGGTGAAGGTCTTCGTTTATCATGAAAGCGCGGATGAACGGTGTAACCAAGAGCCTGTTTGTGCACCTTAGGCCAGAAGGAAATCCATCAGGAGGAGAGTGATGCCACAAACGGTTCCCCGGGAAGACATCGCTACACACACATACACGCGCGGAATTCTTTCCGTTTGGCTATCCATTCAGCATCGAGAAAGTTCCGGAAAGATCTAAGCATTTCTGGAAAATAATCTGCCAGTTCCTCTGGGAATTTAAAAATACATTCATGTGAAAGAGTTTATTTGAATGTTTGCTATCCATATAACACTGTGACCAAATATGTTTCAATCAAGTGCTATTAACAGATGGTTATCGAATTAGCATTAACCACTGGTGGGCTTCCAGTATCGAGGAAAATGTGAAAATATCTAATCGTTACTGAAAATAATCTGCCAGTTCCCCTTGGAATTGAAAATTACATTCAAGCGAAAGAGTTTATTTTAATGTTTTCTATCCATAAAATATCCATATAATACATTTGGGTTTGTGATTTGTCAATCAAGTACAGTTAGCAGGAAAGCTTCTGAGGATTATTCTTCAGAACAAAGTTTTTCGTATCCTATATTGGATGCATAAAACCTTGTGCCTCCAACGTAACGCTCTTGTTTACGAAGTCCCCCAAATATTCATTTATTCATTCATTCAGAATGGATTTAGATTCAACTTCAAACAAATGATCTCTAAATCAACGATAGTCCTACGTCACCTACGTTGCGGTTATACCATAGATATAACCCAATTCCTGTTTTTTAATCCGCAAAATCTCCTAGGCCCTCTTTTTGCCGATAATATCCTTCAACTGGACGGATAATTTAATTGGGAATTTGCATGGTCACGTTGGTAGGCAAAAAACAATAAAATTGCGTTTTCCCAACACTAATGGTGTTGGTGATTACGTCTCCTATGCAAACATGGGAGATAGGGCATCAGAGGCAAATACATGACAATGGTATTCGAAGCTTTTCCTGCGTCTTCCTCTTCTGAAAGTTTTGTTAATGAGGCCCGATCAAGATTATGATACGACAAAATTAATATCCTCTGCGTCCTTAAGTATACTTGAACCAACATACTAAGTAGTCAAAACTAGCAAAATGTTTTTTTTTGTAAACTAATCTCTATCAATAAAATCGATTTCTTCAAGAAAATGGTTTATTTTAAAGTATTTTTACTACCGGTAATTTACCGGTAATTTTTAATTCATATAATACTACTACCTAGGACTATTTATCGAGTATCGAGTAGGAGTAGTTTTCCGGTGCCTGTTAGCAAAATTAAATTTTCAACGTCGCTACTTCTAACCATTGTTTCCGGCGCAATCCTAAGAAATTTAATGATCGATCAAAATATCATCAACCAGTAATCGATCACACGAAGGCGATGAATAACGGTTGACCATTGGATGGCAACAAAATTAAAACTCAATTGCCGCTATACGGTACAGATTACAGATTTTCGCCATAAAGTACAGATTTGTGCCGGTTTTTTTTTGCGTGGGGAACTTCTTAATTGATCACACTTTTTTACACTTTGTCCAACTTCTATAAGACTAAGTTATGAACTTGCTGCTTTGTGTCATTGTAAATAAACAATGCTTCAATTTATATTCTAGTGTGTAGGTATTGGTGACTACCATACACTGCAGGATTATCATATGTGTGTGTGCAAGCGCTGAGCGTAAATGAATGTTTTTGTATTTTAAACTGTCAAGTTGCTATAAGACCAGTTACATTTTCCGTTGTTTTAGTTGTTTTGATCAATTAAATCTGGAAAATGCAGAAGGGAAAAGTCCTCACGGAGAGAGAAGAAAGACAAATCGATGCATTTCACCAAGAAAATGTTGGTTGGCGTCGGCATGAGAGGCATGAGAGAGGTTGGCGTCGACATCATGCCTCATACCGTATGTTTCTACTCTGTTTTCGCATTTTCGCATGACAATTGTCATGACAAATGGTTTGCTTGATTGTGATAGATGCATTGAAATATTTCCTATAAATTGATGCAAATATCTTTGCTATCTATTAAGAAATGGTCGAGTTTAGATTTCCATTTCCATATTTCATATCCAATCCACTCGACTTACTAAGTCTTTTTATAGGCGTTAGTATGCTGGCATCGCTAAATCACAGGTTTACTTGCCAGAGGCCATTACTTCTGATGGCTTGGGATCAACGCTGGTCTAGTTCGTCGATCCTTTCCGAATACACTGGATTCTTTTTTTGCGTGATTTTTTTTTCCGTGTTTTTTTTACGCGATTCTCTCGAAATTGCGCAATTTATTTCCACGTAATTTTTTAAAACTACTCGATTTCGCAACCGTCGCTTTTGGAAGAGAAAGAAAAGAAATTCTGCGTCTGCGAGTGGGGTTGTGACGAGCGGATCTACTGTGTAAGATCATGCACATTTTCCAATGAAATAAATGGTGTATTTGATGAAAATTTCAAATTTTAATTTTTTCTTTGAAACTCTATATAAAAAACATGTTTTTTCGTTGCATTAGGAATACTGTAAATCGCTGAAATAATCGGTATGGCTGCACTAGAAATACTGTTTGATTTTTGCATAACCGAAGGGGCAATAAAGTGAAGTGTTTTTGGGGTTAACGGTTAATAGTTGGAAGAGCCCACAATACAGCAAAGAAAATCATAAACAAGTGGAAATACGAAGGAACCATGGAAAATCTCCCGAGTAGAAGACACAAACGTATCATGTCTTATGATGATGAACGAGTCATTGTGCGAATATTTCGAGAGAACACTAAAACAAACATTCATGTCAGCACAGACACTGTTCGGAGAGCAGCATACAGGAACAATCTGAGAGGTCGTGTTGGCCGGGAAAGGTCTTTCATCTCAAAGTCCAATATAAAAAAAAACGATTACGACTACGACCTCATCATGCGAGAATATCTGCTCTATAATGTCCCAATCAACATAAAACAGCTCAGAAATCACCGGACTTCAACACTATTGAGTATCTTTGGTGGGAAATCAAGAACCATCTGAAGAAGAAAAATCCAGGGAGCAAGGCGGAACTCGAAACGGCGATTACGGAGATCTGGGAGGTACTTCCGTCTACAGTGACCAGAAATCTCGCCTCGGTGCTTGTAGGAAGTGCTGGACGCCAAAGGGGGACACACCAAATACTAGGGGATTGATTTTTGTTATCTGTAAATGGAACTACTTGCTCAAGAGCGGATGGACCCGAGAGTCATCCATGTGAAAGTGAAAACTGGATACCGTAATTAGGATTTAACTCAAGCGTTTGCGTATCAAAGGTCAAAGCTATATTCTGGATAGACTCGTTGAATTCTTATTAGTGTGAGTGGCCGACTGTAAAGCATATTGGCCTGATTTTGGGCTGTTGAAGAAGTCGTTACAGAGAAATGTTCAATGAGCACAATAAGAAAAACCGGAGTTCCTGAGATCGTTATCATTGAAGTTCTATCAGTATCCTATATATCGAAAGATGTCATCATTTGCAATGATTTGACTCTCGAGATGTGCTGTTTCGCAATAAAAGTGGCAACCTATGGGATACAAACCTCGTTCCCTCCTGGATAACATTAGTAGAAGTCCAGAAAGACGAAGCCCGCAGAGACACAAAACCTTCGGTAATGCCAGGTGTGCGTGTACAAATTGTCTGTTTTTCTCGATGAAAAAAACACATAATTTCCAAGAGAATCTCAAAACATTTTTATTCGAAGTAATCCTAGTTTGATTCTACACATTTCGCCCATCTATCAGGCAGATTATGGATTCCTTTCCAATTGAGATATTGTGCCCGATCACGAACGTCATTTCACGGTGAGAACGATTCGAAGTGCACACCAATTGTATAAAACCCATTTCGTTTTTACCGTGAAGTGACGTTCATGATCGGGTCCATTGCTGATTCGGCGAAAACTATTCATTGATCGATTTTTCGATATCCTTCTATTCGGCGAAGTGCTGCTCTGCAGTGTATTTTTCATAGAAATAAAAGGGTGACAATCTGACGGGACCAGGTCTAGAGAATACGATGGGTGCGATAACGTTTCCAGTTAAGGCCTTTAATTGCGTCCCTTAAGGCTTTAGCGGTGTGCACTTTACCGTGTCTTCGGACCCATTCTTTTTTCCATCGATACAATGTTTAAATTTATACTTTGTTATACGTAACGATCTGTATTCACCGTTTCACCCAATTTTAGTAGCTCATAGTACACCATACTCTCCTTCACTACACATAAAGTCTTTCGACCAAAACTATTTGGCATTGCAGTGGATGAGCCGGGTTCACCAGGTGAAGCTAAGATTTTTTTCCAAACGATGTGCTTCGATCGCTTTTTTATTCAAATAAAAACAATAAAAGTAGCGAACAATGCAAATACTCTGTATGTGTAACGAAACTCGACATTTTCAATACGCTGGATGTTACCATGTTACTTAGTTTTTTTAAAAATGTCACTGCAACTTGTAAGAACGCCTGCATGTGGTATTAATTTTAATTGTCTATGGTTTAAATGTTTGGATCCTCTGGACCTCGAGAATCTTTGGGTCACTCCAAGACGCTAGCGGGTTCATTACTGAACCAGCAACCTGGTTAAAACCAAGTGGTGGCTAAGATGGCCACCTTTTTGTAGCCAGCAAAGAAAACCATGATCATGGAAATCATAGCCTAAAATTAAACATAAAGTGCTTCGTGCGATCCTGCTGCAGTATTTGAATCGCAAATCGCAAAATAAAGCTTCTGAATGGATATCCAAACATCCAAGAGCTATCCAACGTAATCATTTGCTACAGGTTATTGCAAATACTGAACATATTCGCATCAATATTGACTCCAAACAATGAACAAAGCGTGAGTCCCACGCGGGCCCTAGCTTTATTCTACCTACTATCAAATTGTTTTGGTTAGGATAGGGTTGCCAAGGTCCCGGTTAGACACACAGTGTCGTGTTCGTGTTTGCCATAGTGACCCTAGAAGTTTATGTCAGAATCCGTTTTAGAATCATAAATTGACACTATTGGTCATTGGGTGCGATGGTATCAATGTGGACAAAAATTCGAGGGCTTGTATCCGAGACACGACCGCTTAGGACGTAGGACTATGCAATTTTTTTTTTTTAATTTGTTGGTTTATCATTTCGGATATTATTTGCGAATACGTCGAAATTTCATAAATAACTCTGTAGTAAAAAAAATTCGGGGACCCTGAAAAGGTTTAATGGCTTCCATGGTTTTGTCATTCTAAAATTATCAAAGGTGTGCTATTCACATGTACAGGAAATGAACATGTTCTAAATTTCGCGCAATTTAGTTAACTTGTTATTCAACTGTGTTAATTGCAATGCCAGATACACTTCAAGTGAAATATTCGCTAGCGTTCATAACTCGAGGGGAAACATAAAACACAAAACGTGTAGAATAAGCGACCTTTGTTGTTTCGGGCACAGATTCTGCGAATTTTCCTCAGAGGAGATGCAATACTTGTTCTATGCAAGGGTGGAGTTTACTTCGCAAATATTCTCTTTTCGCTATTCCCATTCGTTGTTTCTATTCTAGCGGCTGCATAAGTTGCCCGTTATTGATAGCTCTGTTCAGGAATGCACACAAATGGACAGAACAAATGTATGGGGAAATGGGAATGCTTGCAATTTTCATCAATTTGAACTATATACAGACTATGGGATTGTAATGTATAGCATATAAAACAAATCTTAGAAAATGTTCGATTCGATTGGTATGCAAATCGTTAAAATCCGTTCGCAGCAAAAATAGTTATTAACGTTAACTTTATTTCATAAAAACGTGACCTGTTTTCTGATTTGTCACCCTTAATGTAAGACGTAGTCCTACGTCAAAACAACCGTGAACGTGGGTCTTACTTGGTGAGTGTGTATATTAAAATGGATTCCACACATCAATAGTTACACAAGCTAATGTAAAAAATCATAGCGATCGTCATTTTCTATATTTTTGACTTCTGTCAACAATATCCAATTAGAAATATCAGAAGCTTTATGCAGTCACAATTTTTTTTGTGTGAAAAATTGTGGTTTTTGTACCTGCGAATATTATTGCATAAAGCATAACACAAAGCGCATTCGATTCGCATAGAATTCGGGTGAATGCTTACCACGACCATTTTCTCGGCAAACCGAAAATTTATGATAGCGTTGGTAGAGTTAGTACCCTTGTTGGCAAAAAATATGCTTTTTCTTGTGTGAAAGGGTCAAATGCACAAATAAAAGCAGAGAGTTCAAAATGCTTGTATGTATGGAGCAGACCTCACATTCTCTCAGACTAAATGTCAGCACGGGATTTGGGGCCAAAAAATCCCAAACGGGGCCAGGTAACTGGGTTGTAAGACTGTTCCACATAGCCACTGGTGCTGTTATACCAATATATGAGAATATATCTTCACATTACACAATGAAATTGAGGGGCTTAGAATGAAAGGGGTGTAAGTGATTTGATCGATTTCTCATCATCGACTCTCTCTTTTGGTCATAACTTAGCTGCAAATACATTCCCAGCTGTATTTGATAATGTGGAAGATAGGTCAGAACCTCATCTATCGGATTCTATAGCAAACTTAAATTGGAACTTTTTGCAGTTGAGTTATTAACTAAATAAAAAGTTGATGAAGAGAAATCGATCAAGTCACTTACATCCCTTGCATTCTGAGCCCCTCAATTATAAGTAAAACGAAGAACCTAAACTCTCTTGGTGTCTCTTATATTGCTTAGACTTAAATATTTTACACAATCTCATCTCTCGCTTGAGTAAATTTTATATAATTTTGGGTGGATAGCACATTGAATGACAATTTTATGCTCATTTATTGTTACGTATTATGTTGTCTGTTCAATATTTATTTTGTTTTCTGGGATCAGTGTAATCTCGCACTGATTCCTTTTGAAAACAGGTGAAACTATCCAAAACGAAGGTCTATCCAAAACAAGCGGAATATCAGAAAAGGCAACACAAAATGATTTTTCTCAATGACAATGCTCCATCACACCAAGCAAATCCCACCAGGCAATTGTTTGAGCTACTCAGCTACTTATTCACTGGACATGACCTCCTGATTTTCATTTGTTTTCACCGATGGGACACGCAGTCGCTGGGCAACATTTTAATTGTTATAAAAATGACTCGATGGTTTGGTTCGAAAAACGACGATATTTTTCGGCGAGACATCAAAAAGTTGCCTGAAAGATACTGGAAATGTGCAGCAATAGCCATTACTTTGAATGTAATGGCTTTGAGTTTCGCACATCAATTTCAAATTTTTACTGCGCCGAAAATGTCGAAAAGTTTCGTTGCCAATAAGCACAATTTGCGGGATGTTTGGATTTTCTGTTTCTGTTGGAAGAAAAGTGCTGCTGAAGCGCAACGAATGCTTGTGGAAGTTTATGGTTGGGAACGGTTTGGACGATCTCAAAGGGGTGATTTTAGTGTTAGAGACATTACTCAATTCACATTTGTGTCAAACGCAGCCAGAGCTTGCATAATCATTGGGAGAAACTCGACAAGCTAGGTCTAAGCGACTCAAAGCTGGAGGATTCATTCAATAGCATGGAAATTATGTTCCATACGGATTGATAGCGAGAGATGTCGAACGGCAATTTTACATGTGCGATATGTTGCTTGAACGGCACAAAAGGAAGTCTTTTTTGCATCGAAGCGTCATCGGGGACGAACAATGGATTTACTACGACAATCTAAAATGCAAAAGTTTCTATGTAAAGTACGTTCAATCAGGAACATCTACGCTGATGTCGAATATCCACGAATATCCAAAGTAATACTATGTATTTAGTGGGACCAAAAGGGTGTGAACTATTGTGAGCTGCCCAAACTGGTTAAACGATCAATAGAAACTTCTACAGGCAACAATTGATCCATTTAAAGCGAGCTATAGACGAAAAATATCCAGATTATGCGACCGGACACGAGTCGATCTATCATGACAACGCTCCGCCTCATGTTGCTGTTCGAGTTTAAAACTATATGAAAAAAAGGGGATGGGAAATTCTGGTTCATGCGCCTTACAGCCCAGACCTTGCCCCTTCCGAATACCATTTGTTTTGATCGATGCAGTACACTTTGAGTGGAATACGCTTTACTCCAGAACAGTATATCAAAAATTGGCTGGATTCATTCTTGACTTCAAACGATGAACACTTCGTTCGTGACGGAATCCGTGAGTAGCAAGAAAGGTAACCGATGGTCAATACTTTGAAAAATGTATTGACTAATTTCGTTATTTAAATAAATGTGTTTTGACGTAGGACTACGTCTTACATTAAGGGTGCCAAATCAGAAAACAGGTCACGTTTTTAGGAAATAAAGTTAACGTGAATAACTTATAACTAAGATTCGTTTGATATGCGGTACATTACAATCCCACAGTCTGTATATGGTTTATATTGATGAAAATTGGAAGCATTCCCATTTCCCGATACATTTGTTCTGTCCATTTTTGTGCAGCTGTCAATAACGAGTAACTTATGCAGCCGCTAGAATAAAAACAGAGAAGGGGGATAGCGAGAATATTTGCGAAGAAGACTCCACCCTTGCATAGTAAGCAAGCTGTCGCTAGCGTATAAGTATTGCATCTCTTCTGAGGAATATTCTCAGAATCTGGCTGTGCCCGAAACAACAAAGGTCGCTTATTCTGCTCGATTTGTGTTTCAAGTTCCCCCTCAAGTTTTGAACGCTGGTGTGTTTAATGCTTGTTGAATGGCGATGCACGAAAGATGCCTTTCGTTCAATACTCAGTGCAATGCGTACATTGATATAAATAAACAAATCACGACATATGACCAATTAGTGTATTGTGCTCGCAAAGGCAAGAAATAATGGTTGCTTCTTGAAATTATTCTACAAAACCACGCAAGCCATTAAACCTTTTCAGGGACCCGGAACTTTTTACTAAAGAATTATTTATGAAATTTCGACCTATTCGCAAATAATATCCGAAATGATAAACCAACAAATTAAAAAAAAAAGATTGCGTAGTCCTACGTTCTAAGCGGTCGTGATATTCGGATACTACCCCTCGAATTTTTTCATGTAAAAAATGGAACGAATTGAGGTGCACTCAATAGATGGAGTGATCCGCAATAGGAGCCGGCGCCATATTGCGGAATAAAGGTCAACATAGATGCGATCAAGATCAAGAAGGCAAGATAAATTTCTACGAGGTTGAAAAAATGTGTGGAAAACAAATATGCAATTGTTCAATAGAAGCGTATCCAGTTTCTGAAAGACAGTTGTAACTAAAATACTAGAAACCTGAAATGAAAAAAGATTCCAACAACGTAAGATTCATGTATCGGATTAAATAAATTAGAATACAAAAAGAAAATAAAAGTGGTTTTCTGTTTTACTGATTTATTTTCAAAAAAATAATAATAATAGCGTTAAAGTAATTGTTTAAGAATCTATTCCACGGAAACAAGAGAATAATAGTTGTAACTAGAAAACACCACCTCTGTTGCATTCGTTTTCAGTTGGACTTAGCTCTCTAGTTACTTCCTCACGACAACAAAACTTTCGGAGAAGTGAAATTCAATGAACTCATAGACGGCATCAAATTTAAACTTTTCTTAACGATCACTCTTCCGTAGTCTAATGTTGAAGTGTGATTTCCAATAAAGAAAAAACAAGTTTTGCTACAATAAACGCTTTGAATCTTGGCCCAAAATAAACAATAATTTCGTACGTAATTTAGAACAACTGCTGATTCCGTTCCGTTTGCTCCGCCGTTTTGAACAAGTGAACGACAAACAAGGTAAGGAAATAAAAATGAATCAAAACGTAAATAATTATTCACTTTTATTCAAAATCAACACCTAACCGTTATTAGTTTACAATGAAGAAGAAGAAGAGAAAAATAGACGCATTCACGCTGTGGATCGATTCGATAATTGCTGATCACACCGTCGAGGGGCGGGAGCGGGGGTGGAAGAGGCAATCTATGTATGTATGTAAACGGATGTGTGTCGTCGTTGTGTTGTTGGTGTGCTTGGATAACTAGGTGCTCTCACTAAAAATGTTGATTTTGTTTATTAGCTCCTACATAAGAATAACAAAATATAAACAAAAACTCAATGAGAAAGGTTTCTAACTTAAAACACAACGGAAATTCCAGTAACAGGAACAAGGGGGGGGGGTTGAGTTTAACCCAAAATGGTTACGATGGTTTCGCTAATTCTTTCGCGCGCTGTTTGTGGAATTTGGTATCCTACAGTTTCTATTTTTACGGGATTGCTGATAACGATTGTGTGGCTTTTGCTTTGATCTACAATTCTATACAACTACAAGGTAAATTTTACCGGTAACATTTTTTTCACGAGTTTACGGTGAGTGAGTAAGTGTGGGTGTCTTCCAATCAATCATACGCTCTCAATCAGGCAGTCAGACAATCAACCCTATCAATCATGTGATTTTTTTCTTCTCTCAATTTGTGTTCAGGAATATTCGCCCAACTCACGCCATTTTCAGTTTTTCTTAATATACTCTATACACAGGCTTAAGTGTTTTGTTTTTCTTGTGTTTCACAATCAACTCGTTTGTTTGTTTGTTTTTTTCTCTTCTTTTTCCATTACTCACTAATAATATTGTTTTTTTTAAATTTATTTTATTATCAACTACAGGTTCTCTTTCAATCTTGGTACTATCACTACAGTTTTTTCAATCAGACTACTAATGGTTGTTTTTTTTTTGTTTGTATGCTTATCAATCCTTCAGGTTATTAACGATATTTTTTTTGCTGCATTTTGCTTTATTCATCACTCGCCTCTTCAATCGGCTCTAATTAACATACGTGTTTTTAGTTTTCTTTGCGTAACTACAGTTTAATTGTTTGTGTTTTTTTTTATATGTATGTACCATATTTATGCATGTACGTGAAATGATCATATGAACGAATCGTTGGTTGCTGGACTAACAGAAGAAGCTACCGCGAAACAGGGGGAGGGGGGGTTGGCGATTGAAGGAAACCTAGAGGACAGCCATTGCTTTTACCAGTTCTGAGAAAGAAAAGTAGAACCAATCGGTTGGTAGAATAAATTAATTAAATTAGGGTGTTAATTTTTTTTTCAGCATTCTCGTTAGTTCACGCTCGTTAGTCTAATCTGATCTGTTCGAAGTCAGCTAGTCAAATTCCGTCTCAGTGAGTGTTCTTTGTAAATATATACTTTAGTTTCTCTTTTCTTCATTTGCCGTTGTGTTGATAAACTCTTACGATTAGACGCTATTTACAAATATAATTTCATTCAGTTACAAACATGCCGCGGCGCAATATTTTTTATACAGGCTTTGATTATTACTCTCGAAATTATCCGAAACAATTCTTGGTGAGTTTTAGCTGCTCGAAGGATGATTTAAAGGTTTCTGTTTTTGCTTGAACTGAAGCTTGTTTTCCGATTCCGAAACCCAGAAGAGGATGCTTGGACGTTTGTGTCTTTAGGAAAAGTACAATTAAGTCAATTCAGCGCATTATTTAACTCACAGCCCTACATCAACTAGTTACTTCATTTCACGCTGCACGATCGTTATTAGCTTAGGTTTTCGGCATCCCGAATGTTCTCTAATTTGTCGCAAGAGTTAAGCGTTTTGTTGTCTCTCAATGTTGGAGGAGAATGTAAGCAAACTAATCTGTACACGGTTCTATGAATGATGTGATAACAAGTGAACAAAACAGAATTACTATCGTTAAATCTGTAAAAAAAAAAGTTCAAATTACCATTTATCAAATTTGCTATAAAATCTTCGTCACGCGATACATCTTTCCTTCCCATCGATACCAGTGCCATCTAGGGATCAGCACACTCAGCTCCACTGAATCGAATCTCAAACTGTGTACTTATTTATCATTGCATTATCCCGGAAGTGATCTCTATAGTGCACTTATCAGTATTTCGTTTCTTTTGTATCCGACTCGCCTCGCCTAACACTAGCATGGATGTCCCTCTCTTCATCCTCATACCGCTCGGTAATTCACCCCTGCACCCATGGTAGTATTGTCCCGTTAAAAACAATAATAGTCAAGCTATCAAAATCAACCATTTGTTCGATATCAAGCATCTGTCAAAGAGATGCCGATTACTCACCTTAGTCAATTTGATTGTTCTCCGAAATAAATTTCTTAAGGTGGCCGTACACTGTTTGCCCGGAGGTCAAATATTTGTTATTTTTTGACAGATAAGGTTTGATTTGATATCTGTACAAACACTATTTTGTTTGCCACTCTTCAATTTTCAACAGTAGTAAACAATATCAAACACCGAACATGGAAAAAATCAACTGAAATATTCAAGGTAACCTAACCATGTACCGACAGGTTCGAAGAACAGACTGAAAAAATATTTTAGGCATCCAATAATTCAATATTTGCTTGTCGTGTTTCGCGTAGAATATATTTGATTAGTACACGTTGACCAAATTTTATCTGTCAAAAAGAGTCAAATATTTGGCTTCGGTCAAACAGTGTATGAGCACCCTTAATAGTTGAAAACCAAAAAATAACATATAGAGGCTCATAAACATTCGCTACCTAAATCTTGCGCTGTGATGCATCTCTCTCTTTCTGTTTTGTCTTGTTTTTACTATTTGTTTTAAAAAGCCGCGCTTTGAGTGTGTCATTTTCTACATTTTTTCTACCTTTAGTAAGCTTTTGTTTTCTTTCTCTACTCTAACAAACTAATCAACACTTTTTGTTTTGTTCTATACATTCTCTAGCCCGCGTGTGTGCTAATTTTTCTTTTTTTTGGTAACGATTCTATTGTTGCTGTTACTCTCTCCTTCTGTTGGCCGCTTGCTTGCGTTGCTAATTTGCTCTCTCTCGCGCGCTAGTTGATGGTACACCTCTTGTTGCTGTTCGGCGGCGTGTTGCTATTTTTTCTGTTTGCTGAAAGCAGTTTTGTACAACGTTCCCATTTCTGGTGTGAAGTTTTTTGGTGATTTGGTTGGGAGGGGTTTTTCATCGGTTGTTGTTACTGTCGCTAATTGCTGTTGTTGTTGTTGTTGATGATCGTGATAACAATGGTGGACGTGGTGCGATACACTGATGATGACGTTGAGTTAAGATTATACCTCTTGATACTTCGATAGACGGGCACGCAGTTCCATGTTTTCCTGTTTCAGCTGTTCCACTTCTCGGTGCAGGTTCATATTCTAAAAATAAAATGTACATGATTAGCGCGATTCTTCTGATGTTTCAAATAGTTTAAATGCTGTTGGATGATGCTGTTACTATCGTATAATAGGGAAATAGAACATTAACAGGTTTATGAGCAGAATATCGTGAAGTCTAGTCAGTAAATAAATCTGGCTAACAAAATAATTCAGATGATTAGTAGTGATTAATGGAAGAACGCAACTGCGGAGTGAAACTAGCGTATGGAGATGGAAACATAGAAATTTAAGGCTCGAAAATCTTCCATCGATTTTGATTCATATGAAAGACACACATCAGCTTTGAATGGAAGCTCTGGATGTTTCGTTATATAATACTGCCACTGTTCCCAGAATACATTTTTCAAAAGTGAAACGGTCAAAAGTTGGTCGACTCAAGTATGACGTATTTTTTAATCGCGCATTGAACAAAATTTGAATATTGTTCATTTTGCAGTTGTGTGCGTTTAAGCAAGAAAAAATTTTCCCGGAAAACTACCTGGTTTGGTAGACGATTTGCATTTGTTGATCCGTAATCCTACGTCAACTATGCGGTCGTTTGTCGGACTCAACCGTTCAATCTATTTTACCCGGAAAAAATAACAACATCAAATGGTGTTAAGTCAGACCGGACTATGTGGTATTTTCTTGATTTCGAGGAAAAGGAACTTGAAGTTTGGTGCTATAAAGGGGTTTTAATTGATCGTTCAAAACAATTTCGATCCGTTGTTCCTGCTGTATGCTTGATTTTAGAAATCATATAAATGTTGTATGTAGCTTACAAAATGCTTAGCCTGAAGCAATCATTAACTCTAAATTTTAAGTTTTGCGACTTGGGCCCCTCTGACTTGACACCGACCAAATGATCACGATTTCTTATTTCCTCAAACTGAGACAATCTACTTATGAAGCACGAATGAAACAAGTTTGGGTTTCGAAAAGAGTCGGACAGAATCTCATTGATTCAAGAAATTCCAACACGGAGATGTCAACCTTGCAGATGAGTTTACCATAGAATGTGACTCGGCACAAATTGATGGTACACCCAAACTAGCGTTGTCAGAAAGTATTTAATTTTCGACAGAAAACATGCCATTTCGTGCCTTGAAGCGTGAAATGGGCAAACAATGTTATCTGTCCCCCAACGATTTAAAATGTTTGTATATATGGAAGCAGACATCTCTTTCTTTTTTTTATTTTCCATCTTTCTTGGGATTGCACCCAGAAAAAAAAATCCAAATGACGACAACGGAGATCGAACCAAGGCCGACTAGAGCGCAAGATTGTTTTACACGACCACGCTATCCACATCGCTAATGATGCTGTTCAGTAAATGCCTGATAATATTGCATCTGATTATAAAATGAAGTTGGAAAGTGTTTTCTAAGAGTAAAAAATTGTTGTAGGGGTTGTATCTAGGACACGACCGCATATTTTCGACGTAGAACTACGCAATTATATCATGAAATCTACTTGTTTACCACTTCGAATATTATTTTAGAATGCATCGAAATTTTTGTAACAGATTATGTTCTTCGTTACAAATAAATTTGTTGAACGCCCTCTTACGTTTGATATGATGCCTAGGACTACCAATATAATTAAACGGGAAATTGTCAAACGATCATTGTATTTTACATTTCCCTCTGAAATTATTGCACATCTCATGTTTACGTAGTTCTCGAATCGCGAAAGTTCATTCACCTCTAGTATCTGAAATCACAATTTTCCCAGGCTTCTCAGCTTAAAAGTACGTTTTAGGGAAACATATTCCGGTCTGCAGAACGACAAGCGAGTACAAAAGTACTCAAAACCAAAAAGTACCCCCGACTTGCATGTTTCGACGAAGCGGATTCCCCCAGGCACATTGATTTTGAAGTCCGTGTTAGGGAAACGCAGCTCGGTGGGAACAAAAATACCCCCGACTTGCATGTATATTTGCAAAGTGGTTTTCCACAGTTACATCGATTTTGAAGTCTGTGTTGGGGAAACCGTCAATCGGGCCAATCAAAACTTGGCAGTTAGGCCGTTAAGATAACGCTTGACATTTTACAGTTATGCAATTGTTCGTCTCATGAAAAATTACATTTTATTAATTGTGATAGACGCGTAGAAATACTTTCTATCAATTGATGCAGACATCTTTCCGGTCTGTTGAGAAATGTTCGAATTATTGTCATTCGAAATACGGGTAGGGTTAGCATACAAATCGGCAGAACAAATGTAAGAGAAAAAAGGATGTTCTTCCAGTTTTCATGAATTTAAACCGTTTAGAGATTAGCGAATTGTAATGTATAGCGTATCAAACAATTCTTAGTGAATTTCCGATTCGTTTGGTATGCGAATCACGAGAATTCGTTCACAGTGAAAATAGTTATTAACGTTAACTTTATTCCATAAAAACGTGACCTGTTTTCTGATTTGGCACCCTTCCTGAAAGACGTAGTTCTACCATGTATATATATTATACAAATGCTTACCAGTATTTGAGAGTCATGGCATTTTCTTTTATGTTATGTCTCAATTAATGTAATAAATCGGAATGACAAAACATGAGCTAAAAATCAGTTTTGGATGTATGAAACACATTGAAAGGATGAAATAACGAATGCATCGCCATTTTAACAAACGGACCAGAATGTAGACCAAATACAATAGAACCCCTAAATATCCTATGCAAAATATTCGGACTTCATTTACTATTGTCGCAGATGTCAAAATTCATGTTTTCTGAGAATCAAAAATTCACCCAAGGGAGTTTTCAAAAAAAAAATTGTTGATGCCAAATGTCTTGGAATTTTATGAAACGTAGAGATCTAGATGAGATAAAGATTTGACTTTTTGGCACTTGGTTGTTTTTTGTCTGAGAAGTCGATTTTTTTTCCAGATAACAGTAAATCTCGACGTTTTATGCGAATTTAAGACATTTGGCATAAAAAAAATGGAAACCCCGAATTCTCCCCTTGGGCGATTTTTTATCTGCGATCAATAGTAAATGAAGTCCGAATGAGCTACTATTTTGCATAGGATAGTTTTTCGTGGGAATTTAAATTTTTAATCGAGTTCCCTTTGAAAATTCAAGATGGTCATTTTCATTGGCACTCTAATGCACACTTATATTTAATGACACCAATCACCCTAATTGTCATACCTTAATTTTATGGTATAATTATTAGCATTTCTATAAATGTTGATTTTTCATACGCTGATTTTTTGACGCATACAGACAAACCAAATTATCCCAGAAAAATTTTGTGAGTATTAGTTCTAGTATTAAGTTCTAGTCACACCCTGTATCTTACCACAAGAGAACGGATGGCGAGATTTGAGCTTACTTTATTCCGTTGTGTTCCTCTCTATTCAAATAAGAATGATAGAATAAATTGGAGAATCTTGAGGAAAAATAGGAATTTCAACAAAATAGTCTACACATATGTTCTGCTGGGAATGATTTTTTCCAATCTGAGTTGATTTCTCCAATGGATTCTCAGGTGGAATAAACACATCGAAAAGCGTTTTAATCATTATCATTATTTTATATTCCAGAGGAATTTGTTTGGTGGTCATTCTGTTGTCGATGACGTTTATACGAAGAAAAAAACTGCCGGTGAAAATCTAGAGAAAGAAAAACATAGACTTCCGTCTAGCCTGAGGAATCCATAGGGAAAACCATTTGAAGGATCAAAAGTATCCTTTTTTTCAAATCAATAGATCCCTAGATATCTCAAGATTAGTTGTAAATTTTTAGAAATTACATATGTGTCGCTCTTGTCTTGTAATTATGTGAAAAATAACAGTCGTAATCGTTCAAACCCGATTTTTTTTGTTTTGTTATTTGTTTGTTGTTGTTAAAAAGCAGAACTTATAAAAAAATTCCGTAATGTTATGTCAATTCAGCTTGGCATTATTGTCACAAGTTTGAATAAGACAAATACACAGAGTGTAAGTAGATCAACTATCTTCGAAAAAATGTGGTCTTGAGTGAATAGAAATTGGCTAAAAATTATTTAAAAAAAAACATTAAAATTTTAAGAACCGTCACGTCCAAGAATAATTTGAATGCTTGCAAAATTGTTCGAAATTGATCACGAAAGGGACACTCTAAATCAACTCCCTCAATTGTATCAGGTATCTAACATATAAAGTTTTTGGCAACTGCATTAATGAGTTGTATAGTAAAAGTTTTTTATAATGTTTTTAACCAGTTGGTGTGATTCATAAGTGTACATATAGACACTCGTAAAAGTGGCTAGTGTGTCGCCAGATTTCTCAATCGATTATATTTCTTCCCTAAAACCTACCGTATCAGGAATTCAATTGTAGCAAAATCAATATCAAGAATTCCTCTGGAATCATTGTCCATGGTTTGGATTGAATCTTGATTCCCCTAATGAGGGAAGTATTTTAGAACCAAAAGCATAGAATGTGTCCTAATTTTGATGTTGTTTGCGTTGATCATAATCACATTTACATTAAATTCAAAACATTGTTTCTTGAGTCATTTCATACATGTTTTTAACCGTTTGAGTGTGGAGACAATTTTGTAAGCATATGCCAAAAATGCGGATGAGTTTGGGTATGTTAAAAAGGCTTCAGCTTTTCAAGTGTCGTTTCTTAAATCCATTGAAAAATGAATGAACAAAACGCGATAGAATCTAAATTTTTTGGCAATATGTTCCCGAAAGACTATGCTGAATGTTAAAAGGTACTCCCCGCAGTTATGATACGTAACTAGCATTGTTTTGAAAAGCCTAGAGGCATTTGAGTGTGGTGAGAATTCGAATCGTTCATTCTAAATCAAGGGTACGCATTATACATTGTAATTCTGGTACAATAAAATAAAATGCTTCTCAAAATTTTGATTTTTTTTGAAACGAAAAACGGTTGAACGTATCGGTATGAAACTTTGCAAAGTTTCAAAAGATCCCACCGAAGCGTTCTAGGAATCAAATAGAATCTAGTTGATTGACTTGGTTAGAAATGTATTTTATAAGTCTAAAGAAATTTCTTAAAATGTGTGTACCGAATTTATATGTTCGAAAGTCCAACACTAACAATTCTGTATATTTCAAAAATTTTAATGTCGCAATAGTTTTTTTTGTGTTTTGCCGAGTTTACGTCAAATTGAATATCTTTGGATGCTCATACTAATTTTATTTACCATAATTTCGCTTCAATCAAATATTGGTTCGATATAAATTATAGCATATACATTATTCTGTACACCAACCATTACTTTAATTGAAAAGTGAGGCTATGCAAGAAACTGAGACGAGGCTTGACGGTTGAATTCATTTACTCTTCATTTTGCGCGAACCACGTGAGATGTTAAGGTTACCAAGAGTTATACGATTTCTGAAGATTATTTTCCCACTCTCGTAATATATGTTCATCGTGTCGTATATTTTATGAATAGTAGTATTTGGCTGGTGCATATTACCTTTTGACATAGGACTATGTCTTTGATTTCTATATAGGAGGGCAACTCTACGAAAAATGTAAAGATTCATTAAGAGTTTTGGGACGCATATTACTCAAAATCGTTATTGAGACATATGTGACATAGGGAATTCATCCAGCATTTTTTTTTGCTTAAGATGTGAACAGTGAATAAAGTAAAAATAAGTTAACAATTTGACGTTTAAAATGGGTATGTTATTTCGATTCTACTAACCACTCCACTCGTTTTCCCCAATGTAATTAGATACGTATTATGAATTATTCTTAATTGTCGGACTCAATTATATATAGTCGACCATTTTTTTTCAACAATTATTTTCAAATCCTATACATAATCGAATCTCAAGAAAATTTAGTTTTAGAAAAATAGTTTTTTGTGATTCGATTATGTATTGGATTCGAAAATTAACGTTGAAAGTGAAATGGCGATTATATATAATCGAGTCCGACCTGTAATAAGCATTTATAAGTTGGCAGAATCAAAGGAGGAATGATCTAGGATTGATCTTGAAGATGATACTGGGTGGTTTCACTCTATTCTGCCCAAAGATTTGACGAGAGCTTGGCCCAAAAGGTTAAATGTTGGCAAAGGTTTTATTAGATTGAAGTTTATGTTGTTGTGCAATCAATGCAATGCTCAATTCACGTTTTATCGTGTACGTCTTGCTACTATCAATTTATGTAATTGTGGTCCAGGATATCATTATATCGAGCATGTTGTTTGGTTATTTAAAAATGCAATTAGTTAATTCAAAAAAGAAGTTCGAAAGGATATTTTTCAGGCCTTTATTTGATGTATCAAAAGAGAAAAACTACATAGTTTGAACAACGAAAAAACTCAAATCAAATGCAATTACTACACACAATCATATCCTATGTAATAATCCCGTCCGTGCTCCTAGGCCCAGACCCATCAACTTTTTTTCAATAAATTGTGTGTAGCTTTCACCCAACATAGCTCGAGAGTATGTAGGGAAAAGTCGGGAAAGAGAGACAGGGCGGGCAAGATGGACACTTATGTATAATTGATGAATAACATTTTTATTTTAAATTTGAATGGTGTTCAAACTTGCAATACAGTAAATCAATACTTTTGACACTTACTGTGTACATCTAGCTGGACTGAAATTTGTTCGTTTTGCCCCACTCAAATTGCCGTGGAATGACCCATTGGATCTTCCTTAGTATGAAGCCGGCTACTTGATTTAGTAACAAAGGCAATATTCACTTTCCACCCTATTTCATCCTATATAGACTGTCTTTAACTCTTTCGGTTGATTAATTTAAACATTCATCGTCGTGTTATATTCACGCAACTTTTTAGATCTCCCATCTGCACAAACCAATTACGGTTATAACGAACCTGTATCAAGTATGCGCAGTGTGTTTAATCGCTGCACTTCATGTTTCGACTTCCATCTGTCTCGTGCGTCCCTCAAAAAGCTCTATTCTGCCACACTTTCATAGTCTCGTCGTAAAAAGTAATAGTTAGACCGTAGTAGTAGTAGTAGATTTATGTTCATTTGCCCTTATTAGACCAGTTGACATTTGTAAAAATAAAATAAAATAAAAAACCAACTGGGGAAGCTGGGAAGTTTGGCTTAGTGAATCTTTCATTCCGGATGTCGGAGGCAATTTTAGATATGAAAAAAATAGAAAATTACTGGGCCCTTCTAGATGATTTCAATCAAGACTTTTTGTTCAATCATTTTAAAGGCCAGTTTGAAGACTCCGAAAACTTATTGAGAACATCAAATTTCAAAATATTTCAGTTATTGTCATTCTTTCCCGACTCTGTTTTATTTTTTCAAAAATGCCAAACACATTAAGTTTGTAATTCTTCCTTAAAAACAATTTTTATTATAAAAAGAGACTTAGACTTTATTATAAAAAGAGACTTAGACTAGACTATTCATAGCTATATATTTTTTGTGGAATTCATGAA
Source organism: Toxorhynchites rutilus septentrionalis (assembly GCF_029784135.1). Taxonomy (NCBI): domain Eukaryota; kingdom Metazoa; phylum Arthropoda; class Insecta; order Diptera; family Culicidae; genus Toxorhynchites; species Toxorhynchites rutilus. The sequence goes on from NC_073745.1 coordinate 274,002,818, forward strand.
AAATTCAACTTTTACTTAAGGTGTTTGTCTTTACCGCTCTTTCCCTACCGTAAGTACTAGTAGAATTGGTTGTAAAAGCATGTTCGCTTAGGCAAAATCAACCAATCAGCAGCAGTAGTCCGAATTTGACAGGTTCTGGAATAGGCTCCTCTATTGGTAAGTCCTGTCTTAGGTTAGAAAATACAATTCGACTTAACACATTGACGGCAAGAGTTACATTCGCGCGACTTCAATTTGCTGGCTGTTGTCAGTCGCAATCACGTTTATTCGCCTCCATGAACAGTATAAACGTCATGTTATTATTGAAATATGTACGGATTTTTACTAATTGAAGAAATAGTTACGTCTGCCCCAAATAATTTGCGAGTTTTGCCAAATTTGCCTCAGCTTAATTTATCGATTTTAATTAAAGGGGTATTCCAGTGTAGAGACACGAATTTTAGACGTGTCTTCGAGCTCCGTAAAAATAAAACAAAGAATATTTTTACTATCTATTATATCATTATTTGTACATCTATCTTTAAACAATAAAACAAAAATTGAACGGAGAAAAAATGTTCATAACTAGAATAGTTAAGAGCTGATGAAGAGAGGGTTCAAAAAAAAAGTTATGCGTACACGTTTCCAGCCCTTCTGGTTATCTGAAAAAAAAAAATCGGACAGATTCTGAATCAGTGAAAATGCCTGATCGCATGAACCTCGGATAGGTCGAAAACATCTTTTTTGACTAAATGGCGGCCCTTTGAAAAGCAAAATGCGGTTCAAAACGTTTTTTCTTATGTTTCCCGATTTTTATAAAAAATAAATGTGTTTTAGAGATCCATGCGACAGAGAGATGTCTGCAGATTGTATCCATATAAATTCGACATAAATGGGTTCAGTAGAACTTGAGATATCGTGCAAGCCAGTTTGAAAAAACTAATTTCAGGTTAGATACCGCATCACCAAAATGGCTCTAACACGGTAAATATTAGAATTTTCGATGAGTCATTTCTAGGGTATATTCTTGAATGCTTAAACTACAGAAATATATGGCAGATGGGAATGAAATTTTATGCTAGATGGGTTCCTGGCACTATCTAGTATAAGAATTAACCACTAGACTCTCCAAAAAACCATGGCCGTCAGAGTGTTAAAAACCCGGTGACACTCTCATCACATTCTTTTAATAAATTTCAGAAAATGGCAGTAAATATTTAGAGCAGGGGTTTCCAGATTTTTTTTTTATGGCAGAGCACTTTTTACAGCAAAAACATTTGACCGAGCACTTGCATTTTTGATTCAATAAAACAAATCCTTTTTGCATTGACATTACCTAACATGGAACAACTCTATTTCGGTTGCGCGTCTCAGTTACACGACATTTGACCCAGATTAAAAAAAGATAAATCACTATATGCCCATTGAAATTAAATTTTTGAATGTTTTTTTTTCAAGATGGGTTTTCAAGTGGGAGCATTTGCTGTAACTTCGCGGAGTACAAATTTCCCGTGGAGCACCATTTGAAAACCCCTGATTTAGAGATTTCTATCTGGGTTACAGAAAAGGGACGCTTTTTTAAACGGTTGTATTGTATTGTCAGATCGGTCGATATTGAAATATTTCACTTGCTCTACGATGAGTTGCTATAATCGATTATGGCACTTCGTATAAACTCCATGACAGAGTTACCATATTTACAGAATAATCTGTATTTATACAGATTTTTCAGACTTTTTGAACCCAAGAATCTGCAGATACAGATTACAGTTTGTTTTTGATTTTCATTCAGATTTACAGATTTTTTAAAATAATGATCCAACATTAGTTATGGCTTGATCTCAATAATATTTTTTCCCAACTCACCAATTTTACTCATATAGCATTCGAATCAGTTCGAATGGGTGTCATTTTGGCATTCATATGTAGAGTGTAGTACTGCTATCTCATGTTCAATCTAAAGCGAGAAGATGCAAAGTCTGCATAATCGGCTAGATTTACAATAAATAAATAACACTGTTTATCTTTTTCCTACTGAAGCAGTGAATGTTGATTTTCACGAGGATACCATCAACTTCGTCAAATTCATAATAACTTTCGCATGTATCACAAAAATAATTAGTTTGGCGTCTTTCGCATTTTATCTTTCTGTTTGAACATACATAACAATGCTCTTTACATCTACATAGTGTCACAATGCATGAAGTTTCCCATTAATCCTTCCCCCCAATTATAATATTAGTGTACTTTTTTGCTGTGATGGCTGAGAGCAGAAAAATGACCGCAAAGGGTTAACGCAGATTTTGATACAGACTTGCTGAGAAAAAACTCAGATAAAAAGATTTTTTGAGACCAAAAACACAGATTTTATTATGGCAACCCTGCTACCCGAATGCGACACTTACCCGAAAAAGGGATATATTAGAATACTACGGATATATTATTATTTGGAAGTATTTGTATATTTATTTCTGATCAGTGTTCATTTCCATTCATAAAGTATGCTCGTGGGTAGTGAAATTTGAGAAATATTGGCCTTTTCAAAATAATGAAAGAAATCAAAAATAATGATGAGAAACGAGAGAATACAGTTTTATAACGTATTATGAAGTATATCCATTCATATGGATGACGCAACCCGTTTAATTAAAAGAATGCTAACAATTTTGGTACACACGTATTAAGGCACTGAAGTGCAAGTTTGATTATGAATTTATTTTTTTCGCAATTAAATTTATTCTGAGATCAAAATACATGACGTGCATAATGAACCTGGCAAACGTAATGCACCAGGTAAACGTAAACCGTCCGACGCTCGTAACGCTCGATCGGACCTGACTAAAGGATCGTCTCCTATGTTTCAAACAAACCGGGCAATCGGTGAAACACAGGTTTGATTGCGAGACGCCGCCGCTTCCGACGGCGGGTCGGCGGTCGAATCGGATTGCGTCGCCTCGGCGGCATGGTGCCGCCTCGGTTCCTTATCCTCGTTGAATGGGTACTTCGTCTCCATTACATTGATCTTAAAATAAATTTAATAGAGGCGAATGAACAGCAAAGTTTAAAGCCTCTTAAAAACAAAGAAAGAAAGAAAGAAAGAAATTTAATCACGAAATAATAAATTGATGATGTATACTGCGCTGGTAAATACGTAAGTACCTTTTTTTATTATCTATTCTTTTCACATTTTCATGAAATTTTTTATGTTAAAGTTACCTGCTTAACTTTCGGAATATTCCATAACCCATGCTCATTTCTGGATGATCTCTTGGCCTTAAAGAGCAATACGGAAAGGAAAGAACACAGCATGTCAATTGCACACACTAATTTCTAAAAATGACACAGCGAAGTCTTCAACATCTTTTTCGACTATTCCTTATTTTACTTCGTAACTACGTAACAGGAGATTCGACAAAACTGATAATCTGATTTGTCGGAGTTTTTCCTTCTTCATTCGGGTAAATGTTGTATTTAGGTGAATGTCACATTCGGGTAAACGTAACATTCGGGTAAATGTGCATTCGGGTATTTGTCGCATTTGGGTAAATGTCCCTTCGGGTATATGTTTCATTCGAAAAATCTTCGAAAAATCGTGTTTTCTGA